>NC_060281.1:7097403-7397403 GCF_021613505.1 Equus quagga
AAAAAAAAAAAAAAAAGAATTTTTTGTTCAACGTCTCTCATTCTGTTTTTATCTGCTGGTTAACTTCCTTTTTCTGGAAGGATAGCAGTGCAAGCAGTACCTTAAATTAGGTGGGCTTCCTAGTAAAATATATGGCATCCACGTTCACATCAAAATAACTAATTCAGAAAAATTTACCAGCTGGAAGACTGGTTCTTGTAGCTCTTCTTTCATAGTATTGGAAAAACAAACCTGGAGAAGAATGTTGATTAGCCAGATTTGGGTCACATGCTCACCAACGAAGAGCCAATGAATGAGCCTATGAGCCTGTGCTAAAATTAACAAGCTGCAAACGACAGTATGGATTTGAGAGTTGTCATGGAGGGACACGGTAGGAGGAGCAGGGCGTAGTCCCCTAAACTTAGGGAGTTCGTATCCCAAAAGAAGAGGAGGTGTTTCTGAAGAGATAAAACATAGATGACCACTCAAATTCTAAAGTGAAACTTCTGACCAGTAGAGGCTCTTTTATTGCATCTAAAGTATCACGTTATGGACCAGAGAGAGAATGAAGCGTCGAAAATTAAACAGACTTAGTGTGAGTCAAAGTAGGTGAAGCCACAGAAGACTCTCACAGCACCTGTCATAGTAGTATTTCATAAACATAAGCCTCAATAAACATTATTTGATGAGGATAACCAAAAATTATCTAGGTGATTAGCAGTGCAATCAGCAAACTAAATTAGATGGACTTCCTAAAAAAATACATCATGCATATTCATACAAAAATAATTAATTCAAGGGATTAATGACATTTCAGTTCAAAAAGGAAGATTAATTAGAAGAATAATTTAAAATATAATCTCATTATTGTTGATTAGTTTACAATAGTCTAAAGAAAGGAAATGAGAAATAGTAAGTTAAAGATATGGGAAAAGTCAGTGAACAAAATAGAGAAACATAGTATATGAAATTGTCTAATTTCAAAAAAATTATCAGTTTTTTTCTGTAAGTAAATAGAAAAATTAAAAACACAGAAACAGAATAAGGAGAATAGAAATTTGATGTTGAAGGATGTCAATAATTTCTATTCAACTGTTAAAAAGCAACCTCAATTATGGGCAAAATATAAATTTTGCTTTGCTTTCAAAGAGTTGAAATTACCATAATAATGCAAATTCTGTATAATTTAAAGTAAATTATTAATATCCATCTTTTATAACAACATGTTTTCAATAAGATATCATTAATGATTTGTATAGCAAGAACAATAAATAAGGGAGGGAGAATTTTCAAAATCTACGTGACGTCCTTTATTTTATGTCAGATTATGAGGAATTTACATTTTTAATTCTAAGTTCACTTCTTGATGCTCTTTCATTAATGGTCTTGGTGCTAAAATTTCTATGTGAACACACAACATATGACTCAAACCCAATTTTAAATCCTTTTAAAAATTGAACATTGGGGCTGGCCCCATCGCCGAGTGGTTAAGTTCTGGCACTTCACTTCAGCGGCCCAGCACTTCACCAGTTCGGATCCTAGGCGCAGACATGGCATTGCTCATCAGGCCATGCTGAGGCAGCATCTCACATGTCACAACTAGAAGGACCCACAACTAAAATATGCAACTATGTACCAGGGGGATTTGTGGAGAAAAAGCAAAAAAAAAAAAAAATTGATCATCAAATTAGTTGTCAGAAACAAAGATTTTTTAAAATAAAACTTAGTATCATATTTAAAGCACCCACATTCTCAGAGATTTTAGTAGCTTATTTTCCATAATACAAACTGTATTTGAAAATTTTGATTAAAGAAATATTTTCCGTGTTTGTTCAAAATCAAATGATCGAATCAGATTCCAAATTTCAAGACAAAACTTCTCACATATTTAGGGCTTATATACACATGTTTATGATGACGTGATTGTTAAAAATATATTCTTCTGCCATACAAAGTGTTTTAATATCAAAGACTTTATCATCGGAATCTTTCGTCTTAAGGAAGCATGCAACTATATAAAATGTGTTAGAATACTCAGTTGCCTTCTGTCTGGTCTTCTTGCTTCCCTGTTTTAGTTATTGCCTGTTCTCAACACAGAAGCCAAAACCTAATATCATTTACAATTTATATGATGCTTTTTGGCTCAAAGCCCTGCTAGGGTTTTCCTTTTCACTCAGAGTGAAAACTGAAGTCTTTGCAACACCCTCTAAGATCCTGCCAGATCGGCTTCATCTCTCCGCTCCATCCTTCCTGCCCCACTCTGTCACGTCACCCCACCACCCTAGCTGCCTTCCTGCTTCTCGAACATCCAGGGACCTGTGTGCTGGCTGCCTGTACTCAAATGTCACCTTCCCAGTGAGGTCAATCCTTGCTATCATATTTAAAATTGAATCCCACCGGCCCAAAATTCCTTACTACCCCTTACCTGCTCAGTTTTTCCCATGGCACTTATCTTCTAATATACAATATGTTATTTATTGGTTTTCTTTATTGTCTATCTCCCCAAGCCAGAATATAAACTCCAAGACAGCCAAGTTCTCTCTCTATTTTGTTCCCTGATATCCCCAGGGACAGGACATAGTATGTACATCAGACAACTCGGAGTACCATGTTAAGTCCTCTTAGGGATCTACTCTGTGTGGTTTGGTCCTTCTTTTATCCACAGTTGCCACTAAGGTGGCCAACTCTGCACAGCAAACTTCACAGGGCACAACCTGACAACTCCTCACCTCGTGCGCACCCTGCGCCCCTCTCACCTACTGTTCCAGGGCTTCCATGTTGACACTGAACCATGACGTGCCTCAGCACCCTTCATGCCCATGCAGGCACAACCCAGAAAAGTGGGGAAATGAACAACTCTGCAGCAAAGAGACAAAGACTGCGAACACATTTCCCCTTGTTTACATTGTCTGCAGAGGTATCATTTATATGACCTCTCAGAAGGTAGTTGTACGAAACTGAGCAATAATTTGTCCTTGACAGCGAATGGTGCCTGGATTAGTTGCACCCCCAGCCCTGGTTTTCTCCCCTTTCCTGCCTCCCTGCTCTCCCCTCACTTCTGCCCCCAGATTGTGGTCCCTGAGAAAATTGCAGAACACTAGCTTTGTCTCAGCCTCTGCTTTCTGAAGAACCTAGTTTAGGACAGTAGTTATCAAATAAATATTTAACTAAATAAATGAATGTAAATTTATAATATCAAATAGAACCATAGAAATATGGATTGAATTATATTTATGCTAGCATATTCAAGGAAGCAGAGATAACGTCAAGCCTAAAGAATAAGACATACTTATTCACGAGTCAACTTACAACAAGATAAATGATATACATGTGTTATATTTTCTCAATTTGATTCTTGGATATAAAGGCAAGAAAAGAAACCTTAGATACTCAGTGTAAGACATCTCAAAATCCTCAGTACCTTATAGGCAATATTTTTATTTTGAGCTTCTAGCAAGCTTGCATTGACAACCATCTTTAGTCCACTGGTTTCAGAAAAACTCTTGAAACTCAACGTAAGTTCTTATTGACTCATGATTATATGACTTACCTATTCACTAGATATTTTACTTTTTTCTTGTCATTTTATTGTCCTCAAAAAAATAAATATGTTCAAAATAGGCCTTGAGATATTAGAATAAATTATTGCATGCATTCTAATGAGATATTAGCTTCATATTAAGGCAAATATCTTTTACACTAAATAAATGACTGAGATTTGTTAACCCTATGTCCCATCACACTAGTACATTTCATTGTCTTCAATATTTTCTATTCTCCACACTAACTTAAGTTCTTGCACAGAATGAATGCCTTCATCACGAAGATGGTTGTAATATTTACGTCTAAGGTAAGCCTCTACATATGAATAAAACGATTTTCCTACCAATGTAATTCAAAATTTTTAATTTTAGAGCTTTGGATGAAAAATGCGTAATGAAGAACTTTAGTAATGATAAGATTATAATATTATTACATTTTGAAATTTTATAATTACCATAATAAGATTTCCCAAAGTAATGCAGCTTTGGTATTTAAGAAAAATATTTATTCAACAGGCAAATGCATAATTGGGAAGAAATACATCCCTCTAAATTACGTTTTACTTCTAGCATAAGCTTAGGAATTTAGCAAAAGTGGAGAGAAGAAATACATCTACATTTTTAAGAAATTAAAAATTATCATTAGAGAGCGAGAACTTTTTTCATTACAGTTGCAGAAATTAGACTCCTGCCTTCATTGGCCAGGGCTTTTATCTGAAAACATACAAACGCAGTAAAAAACATAAATAAAAATAGATGGGTTTGACTATTTTAGATACCTCATATTGGTGGAATCATATCACATTTGTCCTTCTGTGACTGGCTTATCTCACTTTTCATAATATCTTCTGGATTCATCTATGTTGCAGGATTTCCTTCTTTTTTAAGGTTGAATAATATTCCACTGTATGTATATACCACATATTCTTTATCCATTCATCCACGGATGAACATTTATGTTGTCTCCACATCTTGGCTGTTATGAATAATACTGCAATGATCATGAGGGTGCAGATATCGCTTCAAGATCCTGATTTCAGCTCTTTTGGATATATACCCAAAAGTGAAATCGCTGGATCACATGGTAGCTCTATTTTTAGTCTTAGGAGGAGCATCCATACTGTTTTCCATAGTGACTGCACCAATTTACATTCTCACCAAGGGTGCTGATTCCACTTCTGCGAGGCATCTAAAATAGTCAGACTCATACAACAAAAGAGTAGAATGGTGGTGGCCAGTGGCTGGAGGGGAGGTGAAATGAGGAGTTGCTGGCCAAGGGTATAAAGTTTGAGTTACATAAAATGAATAAGTTCTAGAGTTCTGTTCTGCAACATTGTGCCTATACTTAACAATACTGTATTGTGCACTTAAAAATTTTTTAAGAGGGTGGATCTAAGGTTGTGTTCGTAACCACAATAATAAAAATCAAAAGTAGGTGGAGAAGAAAAAACATGGCGTAGAAGTTTGGTTATGTGCATTTTTCTGGGGAGATGTCCACACCAAAAATAGGTCAAGAAACACTATTGAAAAGGAGGATGGGCATTTGTTGTGGACATCTATAGATTATTCTGCCACCCTTCTTCTTTTTTTTTTTCTTCTTCTTCTTCCCAAAGCTCCCCCAGTACATAGTTGTATATTCTGGTTGTGAGTGCCTCTGGTTGTGCTGCTGTCCTTCTTAAGATTTATTCTAATTTTCATTGAGGCATCCACCCCTCACCAATGATGCAGGGGTAGGTCCTGATTCGCCTAAAGCAATCAGCACATGCCATTCTCCTGCCAGAAGGAATGGCTCAGGGCAAGCACGTGGCCACCCTGACCCCAATCAGCGTGAGCCTTTTATCTTCAATGAGAACACTGAAAAGGTGACGGCCTGGCTCTCTGCAAGTGGAGGATGGATGGTGTAGGCCAGCAGTGTCAGTAGCCTTCTTGTTTCAGTGGGGGAAGTCAGCCAGAGTAAAAGCCAACTCACAGAGAAGGAAGGTGCTGAAAAAATAGCCCAGAAATAAACCCAAGACCCCAGTGAAATCAATCAGAAACTTTTCTGTCTGTGGAGATTTTGGTTACCTGAGACAACAAATTCCTGCTCTCACAGGCCAGTTTGAGGTGGGAATTACATTATTCACAGTGAAGAATCCTGAGTGACATGCCAATGCTCGTTAATGAAAATTATGTTTTCAGATTTCTTTCCTTTCAAAATCTGCTATACCTAGTTATTTCTCAATGATACATTAAAAGTAAGTACATTCCAGCTTTAAATCAGTAAAAGGTTTGATCGTTTAGCAATAAAGGACAAATATAACTATCAATGGAAACGTATCCACACACTCATTCAAGAAATGTTTAGACTGCAACAGGCAGCTTAAAGAACCTGAACACTGGGCCATAAATGACGTTATTAGATCCACATTCTGTGTTGACTACCTCAGGCATTGTTCTAAACCAACAGTGCTTAAGAGACCATGGAGCCCTCCAATATTTAAGGTACTTACTGTCTTTATAGTCAATTTATTTATTTGCCATATGTAGAGATATATAAATTCAGAGAAGTGGGCAAGGGTGTAAACCAATATTATTAAAATTAGTACTTGAGTGGCTTTCACCAATTCAATAACTAAACTAATAGTATCAGAAAACAATGTTTAACTTTAAATTTACAATTAAAAAGGGAATTTCTTTTGTATCATACAGTAGCTAGTAGGTTATCCTGCCCTTTTGATCCTGCAAAGGAATAAATTTAGTCATTGGCTACATATGGGGCAGAAAAAGCGGTAGATTCAGGGCCAGTGGTGTGAGAGGGCCATCGACAGCTGGAGCTGCAGGCAGCACACACAGGGGCTTTCTGCCCCCCCTGTTTTAGTGTGTCATGCCTGCCCAGCCTGCCTTTTGGTGTAAAGATTTGGAAAAAAAACAAAAACAAAACAAAGTTGAGATAAAAAGGGGCATAATGAGTATGAAGGTGGTATGTGAAATGCTTCATAAGAATGAGGTCCTCTTTATCATTTTTTATTATTATTGTCATTAATTGTCGTAGGTTGGATGGTGCACTCCCCAACGATGTGTTGTAGTCTTAATCCCTGGTACCTGTGAATGTGACTTTATTTAGAATTAAGGTCTTTGTAATGTAACCAAGTCGAGATGAAGCCATACCGGATTGGGGGGTCCTGAATCCAGTGAGTGGCGCCCTTAGAAGGAAGGAGAGATTTGGATTCAGACAGACACAGAGGAAAGGCACATGGAGATGAGGCAGAAACTGGAGTGCTGCAGCTACAGCGCAGTGAACACCACGGTTTGCTGGCAACCGCCAGAAACTGGAAGAAGTAAGGAAGAATTCTTCCCTGGAGCCGTCAGGGGGAGCGTGGCCTTCCCGATGCCTTGATTTCAGACTTTCAGTCTCCAGAACTAGGAGAGAATAAACAACTGTTGTTTCAAGTCACCCCATTCGTGGCAATTTGTAACGGAAGCCCTAAGAGACAGATACATTAAGCTAAAGAGAAGCAGATTGCTCAGGAGGCGCACCACATCTCAGCCCCTGCTTCCTGAGCTCCCCAAGCTCCCAAATCAAGATCTGTTATTTTCTCTCAGTAGCCACTTATTCTAACTGCAGGCAAAGGCAGTAAATGGTTTGGCTTTTTTGAAAGCGGCGCAATTTAGAGGTGCAAATATAGTGCTGTTCAGTGCAGACCAGATCAGCACCTCCTTCTTTCACCTCTCCCGGCTCCTCCACTCTGGCCCGCTAACCGCCTATCGGAAAGCTCAGGCCTGCCACCCCTGAAGGACACCAGATACAAGGCAGATAGTATTAGATCCTCATCCGTCTGCCTTGGTGTCCCTGCTTATTTACCCAAGCTGGGAATTCACATGAGCAGTGTCAATCTTCAGCTTCTGCATTATACCTCGTTATACCCCATTATACCCTAGTTCCTTCTTCCTTACAGTCAGACCCAGACTCCAGCTGTCCAAGGCTCGCTGCTGTGCTGGATAGCTTCCATTTGCGCCCCAGCATCCACTCGCCACCCTTCTCCACCATGTTTCTGTAGAAGGCTGAGATATATGGACACTTCAGCAGGCTCCCGTCGCCCCAGACTTGTTTGGGTTGGACAATGAAGAGTCCCCATGGGACGTCGGGAGAGGGGAGACGAGATCAGGGTCTTTGTTTTCTTGGCTTTCGCCATGAGAGGCCACTGCCGGCTAAGACCCTAAGGCCCCCTCATCTGGAGGTGGGCTTCTCTGTACAGCTCTCTCCATCTGGGCTCCAGGAACCCGCCCTCTTCTCACACCTCAAGCGCTCTGCTCCAGCTCCTCTGTTTTCTAGCCCCAGATTGCTGCTCTAACCCTGCAATTCCTTATGTCCTGAGCAGGAGTTTTCCATAAACCTTTTGTAAAACATCTTCCTCAAATTGCCCAATTCGAGCACGTCATCTGTTTCCTGGTGGAATTGATTGACAGCCCCCTCCCAGTCTCAGCTTTCCGGTCATCGTGTGTCTCCACTTATGGAACGGGTCCTCTCCTACCTCCTGTTTTATTCTTATCAGTGTCCACATGCCTGATTGTAAACCCCAGCTGAGTGGATGGGAAATTTCTCTTCTAGAGGTTGACCAGCCAGATGAGGACCGTGTCATTCATTCATTTATCAGATATTTATTCAGTAACATCTCTAAGCCAAGAACTGTTCTGTCAGCAATAAACTAATGAACAAGAAGATTAATATCTCTATTCTCACGGAGCTTGCAAATCTAAGGAGAGTAACATCTGATACAAGACACTGACATAAATTTTAGACAAAATTTAGTGGATTCAAAATTTTTTTTAAATTCCTTTCAGGAATTCTATAAATATGGAATTTTCTCATATTCTCTGAATTGTATTCTTTTTTTCTGATTCTACTTTGAAATTTTACTGTTAATTAGTATTTAAAAGTATAATTTACTTTTTAAGAACATTATTGAAGTTTAATTGACATACCATAAATTTCACCCATTTTAAGTAAATTTACACAGTTGTGCAGCCATCACCAAAATCTAAGTTTAGAACATTTCCATTACCCCAAAAAGTTCCTTCGTGTCCATTTGCATTCACTCTCCATTCTCATCCCCCAGTGCTGGGTAACCACTAATCTACCTCTTTGTTTATAAATTTTCCTTTCCTGTACATTTCATAAAATGGAATTGTACAATATGTGGTCTTTTGCATCCGGCTTCTTTTACATAACATAATGTTTTTTAGCATTTAGTTTCAGTACTGTATTCCTTTTTATTACTGAGTAGTATTCTATTGTATGGATGTGACTTTTTTCTTTTTTTCTTTCTTTCTTCTTCTTTTTTTTTTTTTTGGTGAAGAAGATTGGCCCTGAGCTAACATCGGTTGCCAATCTTTCTCTTTTCACTTGAGGAAGATTGTCTCTGAGCTAACATCTGTGTCAATCTTCCCCTATTTTGTATTTGTACATGGGATGCCACGACAGCATGGCTTGATGAGCAGTGTGTATGTCTATGCCAAGGATCCGAAACTGTGAACCCCAGGCCGCAGAAGTAGAGTGCATGAACTCAACCACTACCCCACCAGGCCGGCCCCAACAATTTTTTTAAAATCTGTTTGCTGACTGGTGGACATTTGGGTGGTTGTTTCCAGGTTTTAGCTATCATGAATAATGCTGCTATGAACAATCACATACGAGTCTTTATGTGGGCATGTTTTCACTTCAGTTGGGTAGATACCTAGGAGCAGAAATTCTGGCTTCTTTGGTAACCTCATGTTTAACTATTTAAAAAGTGGCTGCATCACTTTACATTCCTGCAAACAACGTTATGAGTGTCTCCATTTCTCCACGTTCTTACCCACACTCGTTATTGTCTGCCTTTTCAATTGTAGCCGCCTTAATGAGCATGAAGGGATATCTTATTAGGGATTTAATTTGCATTTTTCTAATGACAAAGGATGTTGAGCATCTTTTGATATACCTAATGACCACTCATATACCTTCCTTGTTGTAACGTCTGTTCAAATATTTTCCTCATTTTTTATTTGGATTATTTGTCTTATTATTATTGTGCTATGGTTTTTACATTTTCTGGATACAAGTTCTTTATCAGATATAAGATTCGTAAATATTTTCTCATACGCTGTCACTTGTCATTTCATTTTCTTAATAATCTTTTATACCATATATGCATGTGTGTGTATTTATATGTGTGCACATATACAGGTATCTAAGCATGTGTGTGCACGTGTATATTTATATATGTATACAAGTATGTATATATAAATAATATAGATATTTGTATATATAAAATTTGCCATGCCCATAGTCTTTGGACCTTGTGCATTATTTGTCTTTCAGTCAGCTCAAGTCAGGTTCTGTACCTTTTCTTCTAATCTGCCCTGACTTTGTGTGAGATTGTAAAGTCTAATCTTGGAACTATGGGGCTTCAAGAGGCTCAGAATATATACCTATCTCCCATAAATTAGCCTACACACTAAATTTCAAAGTAAAAATCCAAATGCTGCCACTATTCTAAGTACTGGCATTGTCATGTTTGTGTTGTGAAAAGTTCATCTTCATATCACTTTCCCACCATAAACCTAAATCGATAATCCATCATCACCATCACAATCCTTACTGTTTGACATTAAGATTGTTCAATGGGCTGGCCCCATGGCCGAGTGGTTAAGTTCACATGCTCCACTTTGGCGGCCCAAGGTTTGGCGGGTTCGGATCCTGGACACGGACCTAGAACCACTCCTCAGGCCATGCTGAGGTGGCATCCCACATAGCACAACCAGAGGGACCTACAATTAGAATACACAGCTATGTACTGGGGGGGCTTCAGGGAGAAGAACGAAAAAAAAAGGAAGATTGGCAACAGATGTTAGCTCAGGTGCCAATCTTAATAAAAAAGATTGTTCAAGATATGAAAAGTCCATCATTCTCCACATTGCTGTGTAATTTAATTTTCCATCATAGGCACCATTTTCCACATCAGAAGCAACTAAATAAATATATGGTAATCATTCTTTACACTATGATTTTCTTATTTAGAATCATCACTTGCTACAAAATTTACATAGCCATTAACTGAAAGGATAGGAACATTTAGACTATCTAAATGAAATCTTTCTCACTTCTCCTATCAAAGTACTTTGGATCAGCCAGCAGGACATCTTCCACTGCTCATATAATTTTAGAAAATTATGAAATAACATATTTGTGTGCACATGCTGGGGAATCTAAATGAAGCTCTCCATTATTTCATAAACTGTGATTCCACAACTTTAGCAAAATTGTTATGATGTGAGTTAGAAATAGCTCATTGTTGTATCCAGGAGATGTGTCACTAAATTAAAGCAGAACATGGTGCTACTATGAGATTTTAAAGTGTGTTATTATTAACAGGCTACCTTTACAGAGAAACAGGCAAATTAGAGTCAGTTACATTGAGCATTGTCCTCTGTTCCCCGAAGAATTTTTGTAATTCATCCCAGACTGGGATGAAAGGGCAGAAACATTTCCTTGCCTTGGTGCCATTGGTCACGTCTCCCCAGAACACCTCATGAGCTCCAGCTCTGCCCGGCCCTGCGCACAGCTGCTCGGGAGAGATCCCTCAGTTAAAATCAGCAGGTTAATCCCTTCAGGATGACGTAGTGCAGAATCCAGACCTGGCAGGCCCCAGCTACATCCTTCTTGTATTTCTCCTACTTCTCTCCAGATAATTCTGCCACAGACTATAAAACACCCTATTGATTGAAGTCTGAAGGTTGAAGGTGATTTACGAGCTCTATTTGATTAAAGGTGTGACTGCTGCAGGGACATAAACATTTCTTCCTGTTAGAGGAAACCCTGTGCAAATCACTGAAACCTAACCCTGGAGGTTGGGAGCACCTCCTTAAAAAAGATGTCAAAATCATAAGCTATAGAAATGCTATATGTTGAGTAGTTTGTCAACGTGAGCAGTAGTTCCTATCATAAAAGGTGTTTTCAGGTGGATAATTCCTGTTTTTTTATTATTGCATATTAACTATTGATCTATATTCATCACCTGATCCAATCAGTGCTCGTTAGCATTTCAGCAACTTGACTATTCCAAGAGCAAAGCTTTTCTGATAAAAGAAGTGATTAGCCTTTCACAATGTATACCCGTTTCAAGTCACCGTGATGTACACTTTAAATATCTTACAATCTTGTCAGTTATACCTCAATAAACCTGAAACAAGAAAATGCGACAAAAAAATATATAATCCAAATTTCTGTGGACTGAAATGTGTTCCTCTGAAATTCATGGGCTGAAGCATCCCCCTCAAGTGTGACTGTAGTTGAAGACAGGGCTTTTAGGAGGGAGTTTGGGTTAAATGAAATCACAAGGGTGGAGTCCTAATCAGATAGGATTGCTGGCCCTGTAAGGAGAGGAAGAGAGAGGGAGATCTCTTTCTATCTCTCTGTGTGCATTGAGGAAGGGCTCTGCTGGGACCACAGAGAGAGGGCAGCCACTTGCAAGCCAAGAAGAGAGTCCTCACCAGCCCCCGACCGTGCTGGCTCCTTGACCTGAGACTTCCAGCCTCCAGAACTGTGAGAAAATAAATGTCTGTTGTCTAAGGCACCCAGAAACAAAAACAAAAAAAAGAAATGACTAGAATAGGTGACCGCTATAGTTGCTTCTCGACACTAAGATGCTGTGAAAGATTCAGCACAAGTCCCATAACAGCAAAAATAATGCACTCAAATAATGCCGGCGTTAGTGCCCAATAGAGCTGTTGACGGAACAAGCAGAGAAGGAGGAGAAAACAACATCTTGTTTGATAGAAGCTGTATGAACTCTGGTGGTTTAATATTTGTCATTGGTGCCATTTAATATGCTCAGAATTTAGGCATAGTTAAGAAAACACAAGAACAATAATTGGAAAAATATGAATTAGTCTTTAATTAAGAGAAATTTAGTTTCCTGAATTGTTTCCACAAGTTATGCTGTGACAACATTTTTACTTTATAAACTTTTTTTCCAGCCTTCCAAAATCCATATTCTCAAGCAATCAAATATAATGTATTGAGTGGGTGCTTAAATATCTAACCGAATTGAGGTCCTGCAAGAGCCTTCAGGGAAGTTGTGTTTCTTGGTCTAATGGAGCCACCCTGATGAGGAATCATCATCTTTAAAGCATTGAACAGCTTGTAAATTTGGCAGAGTTCAAGTTCCCCATTGATAAACTTAACAGCCTTGTCACTCACTTAAAATCCAACATGCCAGAGGGCTGGCCCAGTGGCACAGTGGTTAAGTTCACATTTTCTGCTTTGGCAGTCCCGGGTTTGCCAGGTTCAGATCCCGGGTGTGGACCTATGCACTGCTTGTCAAGCCATGCTGTGGCAGGCGCCCCAAATATAAAGTAGAGGAAGATGGGCATGGATATTAGCTCAGGGCCAATCTTCCTCAGCAAAAAAAGGAGGATTGGTGGTAGATGTAGGCTAATCTTCCTGAAAAAAAAAAAATAAAACCAAGGTGCCAGGGCCACACTGGTTAGCAATATCAGAAATCGCCTTCTCTTAAAAATTTTAGTCTGGTGCAAAGGAAAGGTGCTAACAACACCAGCAGATGTAAAATTATAAGTATAATTTAAGGATGTAAAACTCAAGTGTGTATTAGCATTTCTTCTCAATTACACAAGTAATATTCTTTTTCAGTGAATACTCTTATAAAATCCAGATGGATACCAAGGGTCAAATTCTAAATCCAACACATTGCACAATGTTTTTTTTTTTTAAGGAAATACTCCATGTTCAGGTAAAGAGATTTTGGGCTGTAGCAAAACTAGTGAAGTACATATTTTATTCTTATATTCTCGCCTTTAAACAATTAAGAGGACCAACTATGTGCTGGCAAAAATTAGAGTCACGTGTTGCCTTCAGCAGTTAACAGGTTGGGGGGAGGCAGTGGTTATTGTGTAGGATGATCAGAAAGAATTCCTTCCCCTCGCCACACCTGAGTTTGCCGCAGCTACACCAGGTCACCATTTAAGAGCTTACTTTATGCGTGTTCTCATGCTCAGAAGATGGTCAGAGAATTGACACCCAGGAAGAATATGTTTTCCCAAACTGGAAAGCAAAACCAACCCCACAATTTAAAAAGCCTCCTTCAGCATTTTGAGAAAAACTCTATTTCCCTGATGTGACCGGCATCTTTGGCACACATTCAAGATTCCTTCTTGAAATCTGGCTTTCATGTCTGCTTTTCTCTAGCTCCCCAGCCACTGACAGGTGCTTTGCTTTTCCCTAAAGTTAAAATGTGTTCCAAGGTGGAAATTTATATATCAATTGAAATTTCCCAAATCTTGCTTTGTGTTCTTTTTTAAAGTGCTGGATTTAATAGGAAAAACATGTATTTGTCTTAAAGAAAAGTTAGTCTTAAGTCACTCAGAGGAAAAATAATGATTGTGTTACACATTTTATCAAATAATATTCATTCCCATATACATTTGGCATTCTTCATGCAATCATTGAATAGCCATGGTTCTTTGTTTTTCCTAGAAACCTCTTAGTAAAATTCAAAACAATAGATTGTACTAGAGTTTTTGGAATGAATGGATACTTGCGTTCACAGTATTTGTGAGCAGTAAACTATGAAGACTGAACATACCAAAAGGTTGAAGCAATAATGAATATTACAAGCAATTAATTTCTACTTAATAATTTAACAGCGTAATTAATCACTGTTGTGTTACACACTGATCAATTATAAATGGTGAAGAGTTTACGTAAATCAGCCTGCAGCTGTTACTCTGGCCTAGCCTTGCTGCAGCTTCTTTGGATTACCGGGAGAAAGAAAGGGACCAGGGAGAATGAAGAGTAAAGTGGATTCTGGGGCCTCTGATCCTTTCCTGCCTCTGAATTGCGTTGTGAGGAATTTGAGTTCTGGTTCTCAGTCCCAAATCAGAGACATCTCCGAACAGAGGACGTGGCTTTCCCAACATGATTTTAGGAGGGGAGCAGTGATGACAGTTGCCCTAGATTCCACCTGTCTCAGGGATGAGGGGTACGATCCCAAGGGTTCCTGGGACTCCCCAGTGGCCACTGACAGAGGAGCAGCAAGGGATGCAGGCTCCTGGGCTCTCCTGAGTTACGGAATCACTCACTCCTCCAGCTGAGCTGGCGATACATGGAAAGAGTGAACAAGAGCCTTCATAGCAGGGACAGCACAAATTAATCAAACAATCACAGAAATAAATGTAAAGCTGCAACTGTGGTACATTTTGCAAATGAGAGCTTTCTGTGCCCTGATTATAGGGCAGTGTGGAATCTGAATCTTCAGAGAGATCACAAAGCAATGTTCGCTGCTGAGTAGTTCCTCATGCATCCCGTTATGTGGGTGGAGGGGACGAGGGGTGACAGAAACACATTTCCTTTCCTTTCTCTATAGGGCTGGAATCTATTTGTCAGTAGAGCAAGACCGGCTAGGATTTAAGGGAAGTTTTCTCCATAAAACCATCCTGTCAACACTTTTAGGAAATTGCCACAAACCAAGATATATTTGATTTAACAAACAAGCAAAAGTTAAAAGGAACAAAAGTAGAAGAGAGAAAGGTAATATTAACATAAATACAGATTATAAACTATCTTCCTGAGACTGGATCTAGAACTTCCAGTAAATGGAGAAATCCTTGAATAATGCCAGTATTTTACCACTATCAGCTCTCCACCAATATGTGAAGGTCATCTGAGTCCTTAATTATGTTATAAAGAACAGACCCTTACATAGCCCTTTGTATAATTTCCCTTCTAAATCATTTTATAATAAGAAGTTCTTGGAATATTCATCCATTTTGTATTTAACAAAATATCATGAAAAATATCCTTTCAGAGATTCATGTTATCCCCAGTGTTTGCTGGGTACTCAGAATCGCAGACACCTTTTACCCTCTTGCAAAGGGAACATAAGATGTGCTTTATCTGCTTCTTCAAAGAAATGGTTTCCCAAGAGAAATATGCATGTGTTAAAAATGACCTAGCATTAATGCTATTACGAAGGCGTTGCCCCCAACATATACCACTTGTTTTTTCTTCTGTGGGTGATCTTAATTGTTGTGTTACCTCCCTGCCAGCCACAGCCTTCTGATGGGAGACAGACATTTGCTTCCCTTTGCGTTGGCCATCCCTAAGTGCTTATTGTCAGTTATCAACAGTTTCTTGATTAGATCTGGCCAGTCAAATCCTAGGCAGCTATTATTTATGTATTTTCTTAGATAGTCTGTCATGTTACCCAGAGTACGCCAGTCTCCCCTACAGCAACGTGTTGTTTCTTTACATCTTCTGAGAACTTTGTAAAATATTTGTCCTCTATTTCAGTTCTTTTGAGAGGGGTAGGGGAGTGTTGATCTAAACTTGATATTTTGAAACACATTTTAGGCCAGTTCATTAAAGCTACAGTACATTTTTGATGAGTCTCTCTTCTATGGATTTTTTTAAAGGAAATGAGTGAAATCATTCATAATGATATCCTCCAAGGCCTGCATAGCTTTGTTTATTTATTCCCCAGGATACCTAAGGGCTGTAAACTAGCATGTGCCTGTCTTGGCAGTGGAACAACAGTCCAGCATCCACCAAAGCATGTCAGTGTTCTTCCCAAAGAAGTGTGTTACTAAGAGCTGGGAGCGGACCCCAAGAGTGCATGCATTACTGAGAATCCCTTCATCAAGCAGTATATAGGTTGACTATCTGGCAGGTACACACACCTCCTTGTCAAAAGGATGTTATAGCAAACAGCTGCACATACTCTGTCCTTCATTCTGAAATATCCCATGGCCAGAAAGGCAAAAAATACATTAAAGCAGAAAATGCCTGCATTAAAAAGATAAAAACTAAGTTTAGATTTAAACAAGTTCAGTGAATCCAGCAGAGGGCCTCAAATTCAGGCAGACAGTAAAATAGTTAAAAAAAGAAAAGTTGGTTTTAACTGTATATTGGATAAACAATCATCCTGCTACAGAACAAGCTGGATTCATACACAGAGAGTTAATAGCAAATGCATTTGTCCTCCATGTTCCCGGGAATGCTTTAACTTGTTAAATAGTAGAATCTAGTTGATGTTCAATAGGATGTCAATATAATTTCTTTAGACAAGTGATGCACTCAGTTCGTGGGAATGAATAATTTGACTTGGGAATTTCATGCAATTGAATCCAATGGTCCGATTTTTCAGGAAAATAATAGTGTATAGACTATAGTAAACTGAGAAGTGTCCTTATGAATGTTAGGTGCTACTCAGTTTGAAACGATTGCTCGCATCCCCTCAAAAGTCATTAGAAAATAAAAGTATAAATCTGTTTTTTAAATAGCTTTCTTCACTAGAGGTTGCAATAGCTGAATGGACAAGGATTGCTAAAATTCCTCAAATCATTTTTCACTTGGGTACACAAACAGGCAAGACGTGTTAGACCAAGTGAGCTGCCTCAGTGTCATCATTTTCAAAGTCAAAGAATAATAGTACTCACTTCATATTCTTTGTAGCCGGGATTAAATTACTTAATGCTGAAAAAAAGGTGATTATTCTGAACAAAAGGAAACCTCTAATGACAATCTAGCATTAAGAGTCTCTTTTGGTCCTACAGACCTCTAACTAGGCACATCTTCATTTCCTGCCATATCAACTTTTCCTGGGGAGATGGATTTTCTGTAATCCAGGCTAAAGATCTACAGGGTAAAAAGGAATTTTTCAAATAGGGGTAAATAATATTGATTGATAGTTAAAATACATACTACTTCATTTTCCATCATTAGCTATGGCTTTAAATACATCTACACAAGGACACAAAGGTCAATGTTTTCCTCATTGTTATGTCCCCAACACCCAACACTGTGTTTGTACTTAGTAGGCATTCACTAAATGTTTGCTGAATAAAGGGAATGAAGAACTGAATTAATGAATGAATTTACCCTGTGCTCACGTGGTCCCTTCTTCAAGTACCATGATGCAGAAAGTCCTAAAAGGTAGGGTAATCTTTCTGTGGTTAGCAAGGGGTATTAAGGCCCTCAAAAAGACTATAATTATTGTGTGTTTGTTAATGGATCTGAATACATGAGTGAGTAAATAAAAAAGGGGTGAAGGGTTGAGTAAGTCAGTAGATAAAGATTATTAATTGGAGACTGCAACAGTTGTTCAAGTGTAAGGTAGTGAAGGGCAAGACTGAGCTGGTGACAGAAAAGTATGCAGAAGAGAGATGCTCTTGTATGTGCTATTTCATTGCATATGGTCAGACCAGCGCTTTGGAATTCAACCTCTCTATCGACCCCTTAAATGACCCCATGAACGTGGCTTCAACCTTTTCTGAAAGCAGAGCTGTGTTCCCAGAGCCTGTGCTGAGAATCGGGAACTGATTTTATGAATGCACCCGTGGCTGCCCAGGAAGTCTCACACTCTCAGTCGGTCACACCAGGAACGTCCTACAAAAACAGGTCTGTGCTGGGTGGAAATGCTGAAATCCTTTTAGATACGGATGATAAATTACGTCCTGGTCAATGTTTCTAATAATAAGTACTGCTTCAGCTTGCATGTTAGATACAGCATAACATTAACTCCTGTGTATTTATTCATTATCCTCTCCAGGCCTAGCCCTGGGCAAAATTGTAAAGCAGGTTAAGTTTATCCTCAACAGACTGCAGATGCCCATTCTCCTCACCAGCTACCCAACTGCCCTTCTGACCTGCCCACTGGGCCCTGTCAGTCTTCTAGGAAGCACCACAAACACCTGCCCATTTCCCATTATGGAAATATGCCCGCTAGCTTTGTAACACCACAGGACCTCAACTTAGGTAGCTGTGATCACTCAAAACAAACACTCAAAATACGTTGCCCTGAGGGGTGATGTCCAATAATATTTTAATGTGTTTTCATGGCCAGAATATTTTTTAACAGAGGCCAAGAAAAAAAATACATCATGGCGTACCTCTCTAGGGGCACACAATTGTGCGTTTGTTACACCCTCAGCTGTGAATTAATCCCTTGGTTATGAAAATACACTGAAGTTTAAAAATTGTGCTTAAGAGGTTGTGCTTAAGTAATGGGATACATAAGGTGTTATCTTTTTTGCATTTTCCATTTTCTTATGAGTACATATTATGTTTACTGTGAAATATTTTTTTCACACAAACAAAGCATAGAAGATAATGGATATGAAGCAGTCAACCCAAGGTTTTAGCAAATCTCCACATTTTGCCATACTTCCTTTAAAGTGTATGTTAAACATAACATAAAAGACAGTGTTGAAACCTCTGGGAAGGCCACTTTTGATTCGCTTTTCCTGAAGGTAACCATTACTATAAATTTGGTCTTTATAAATTGGTATACCATTTAAACAAATATATGCTCCCAAACAATAAGAAATATTATTTTGGAAATTTTCAGACATTGTATAAATCCTATCATCCTGTATATATCAGTCAACAACCTGCTTTTTCAGGTCAACTATTCAAGTAGCTCTTATCCATTCACTTTACTTTATTTATGTTTTTCTATTGCTGTTGCTCTTTCCCAGTACAGCTAATGCTGCAAACATTGTAAAATGTTATAAATGTCTCCTTGGGCACATGTGTGAAGATTTCTCTAAAGTTGATAACTAAAAGTTATCAACCTCTGTGACCATACCAGATAATTCCAGATTGCTCCCCACAAGTCGTTTGTATTCTACCCTGTGAAGGGTGAGACGACTTGTGTCTCCACATCTTAGCTAGCAGTTGATACTGTCAGACTTTTTAATTTCTGCCCGTTTAAAGGATGTGAAAAAGTACTTCATAGTTGTCTTAATTGGCATTTCCCTGATAACTTGTGAAGTTAAAAATCTTTTCATATATGAATTTATCCATCTAGGTTTCCTTTTCTGTTAATTACCTGTTTCTATCACATTCTGTACTTTGTAATGACAAAAATACTTTATTCCAATAGAAATATCTAACAACGACTCTGCAGGTCACATGGAGCTTTCGTAAGGAAGGTCTTCTTGCTGGGCTAAGGGCCTTGCAGTTCCCTTGAATGCATCTAGTGCTGCTTTCTTTGCCTATATCCAAGACTAATTCTCATGATCCCCGTCATCATTCGTTGTCATCTACAAATTATGATTCAGTGTATAAACGTAAGCACCAGCCTCCCTAGCTCCAAATCCTCATTTATCGCTTTTTGTATGTGACTTTGAGTAAGAACCTTAACATCTCATTGTCTCAGTTTCCTCATCTGAGAGATAGAAATGAGATACTGTTATTAACTCCAACCCCCAGACTCCAAATGCCACAGGATTGTTGGGAGGATATAATGATAGCTAGTAATTGATATAAAGTAAGACTAGTGCCTGGCACATTCATAATTATTAATTACTACTATTATTATGTTGGACACACTCTGTTCTAAATCACACATCTTAAGCCATTGAGATGTGAGAAAAGGCTTCAGTAATCACATTTTGGTTTATGTAATTTGTTTCTTTCTATACAGCATTTAACTAGTTTTTAAACCATTGTGTTTTTTCTCATCTCCATAGGTTTTATTTTTTTTTGAGGAAGATTAGCTTTGAGCTAACTACTGCCAATCCTCCTCTTTCTGCTGAGGAAGACTGGCCCTGAGCTAACATCCGTGCCCGTCTTCCTCTACTTTGTATGTGGGATGCCTACCACAGCATGGCTTTTGCCAGGTGGTGCCATGTGCGCACCCGGGATCCAAACCGGCGAACCCCAGGCCGCTGAGAAGCGGAACATTCGCACTTAACCACTGCACCACCAGGCCGCCCCCTCCATAGGTTCTTATTGTCTATCTTTGTCCTATGAAGCTGTTTTCATTCTCCGTTTAAGAGAGAAATTTTCTCTTTATTTACCTATATGGCTGTGTAAACCTCAATGAATGACAAAAAAATACTTTGAAAGTTTTTGGTGAAAGATTTTGTGAAAATGTCATGGGTTTTCGTTTTCAGATGACTCAGAAAGGTGAATCATAGCCTTTTCCCAGATCTTAGCAAGAAATGACAATCTTAGAATATGGCTATCACTGGAAAAGTCATTTGATTGCAATACTACAAAACAATATCCTTGACCCCAGCACTAAACACTGGTTTAAAAGCTTCAAAACCAGAGACATCTGTGGTAAATGACTGGGAAGGCCCCTAAGGTACCACAATTGAGGGATCGGGGCAGGAAATTATAGGCCAGCATAGTATAGTTGACGCCTAAAAGCACTGAAATCTAATCACAAAACTGAAAACAAGGCAGATGCAATCTCTTTTTTAAAAGTCCCCAACATTCTCCCATGTAAGCTATTCACAGCTCATGTGTCTCTCTTGCTGTCAGTCAAGAGAAACGATCCAGAGTGGTTAAGACAATGGACTTTCAGTTTGTCATCAACTTTGTTCTTCCTCGTAGTCTAAACATCATATTTGGAAACTGTGATTTTTATAATCTATCTGTCTTACACAAATTCCTGTCCGCTTCCCAGTCCTTATTTCCCACACTTTAAAGTTGAATTTGTATCTTAGTGAGCTAACTGTCTTCTCATTTTGTTTCAAAATTTTTCTTGAGTTTGTTGTAATCAAACTAAAAATAATTTTAGAATTGAAATAGGGCACACTCTTTAATAATGAACTTGCGAATTGCACGACGGCTGTTACAGGCGAGGAGCGTTAACGGACCGGCTACGGGAGAGCCAATGCTCACAAAGCCACAGTCTGCTTCATGAAAAAGATAAAGACAAGAAAGAGAAGGGCCAACTATTTTTATCTACATTCTTATGTTATAAATCTTTGACATACTTGCTATAAGAAATTCAAATAATGCAATAATTATAATGTTAAAACTGACAGTTTCCCACCTCTTTCCAGAGCCATCTCCACGTATCACAATTACAACAATTTTGCTTTTGTATTTTCAAGCTTGTTGTAATATATGAAGAAGTATATAATCATACATATATTTTAAAATGATAGCATATATGCATATGTAAATATGCGTATGTGTGTATATATATATATATGTACATATATCCTCTGTAACCTATTTTCAATGAACCATATATCGTAGATATTTTTCACGTGAACATTCTGTGTAAACTACCTCGTTCTCTGTAAATGCAGCAAAGTGTTCTGATAGGTCGTTGAACTGTAATGCAAATACCTAGTCCCCTACTGATAGCCACTTGGATTGTCTCTCTTTTTTCCTTATTGCAAAGCATGAATATCATTACACACAAAGATTTGTATATTTAAGCAAAGATATACATATAGCATTAGGAATATTTGCTTGGAGTAGAATTTCTTGATTATGAAATATAATCATTTTAAATATAAAGAGATTCTACCAAAGAAACTTCCAAATATATTGTATCAAATTGTAACAGTCGATGATAATGACCAGTCCCTCAGAAACTGTCCACATTTGAAGCAATCAAGTCTTTCTAATGTTGGGCCAATCTGATAGATGGAAAAATTATATTCCATTGAGCTTTTCAATTTGCATTTTCTTGACATCTAATGAAGTTAAGAATTTTTAATATGTGTAATGCTTATACATACACCTTTCTGTATATTATGACATATATGTATATATAATATGGATATATGTTATGTGGTATAGGCTCTTATTTATGGTACATTTTATCATATAGAAGTTTCAGTTCTTATGTAACCAAATATGCAAATATATTTGGGTATTGTGTAATTATTAGTAAGAACTTCACTGTAGACATCACACTCTCTATCATATTTTCTTCTAAGCATATTCTGTTGAGTTACTTTCTTTCCCTAGTATATTGCTTTACTGTTGTTTGCTTGCTTGCTGTGACAGTGCAGCTGGAATGAATAATTTCATGTTCTTCCCCAAGTTAGTCTTTGGTTTCATATGCACATACAACACTTTCAATGACTATAAATCCTACCTATTTACTTCAAGTGTATGTAATATGATAGTTTATAAATTTTCAGCCCTTTCCTTCACGCTATCATTTAAAAAATATCTTGGACTTCCTCAAAATCTTTTACCCATAAATCTGATTCCATTCCTATCCAAACTGTGAAGCCTCCGCATTGTGCCTGGCTGGTGTCTTCACTGAATATTAACAATGCAACTTTAGAATTAACCTGCAGGCCTTTATAAATCTCAGATCATTTTGGTGAAAACAACTTAAGGACTCTTATTTTCTACAGTACAGCCATAATTTATCTGATCTTATCTACCTGGTAAATGTTTTCCTACTAAACATATTTTACTACATTCTTGGGAAGAATACTCCAACGTGTTAGAAGACTGCAATTCTAGTCCTAAGGATTCTGTTGTGTCATTTTATGAGATCTTTAACCACCGCAGACCTTGCCTCTCTTTGATGCTGGTTAGACAATACACATTGTAGAGAATTTTCTGTTTCATACTCCTTTTTTCTCCTCCTAAACAATCTGTTATCATGACAAGTACTGTTTGACAAGGATGACATTTGAGCTCATCTCATTAGCCTTCAGTTTTGTTGCATTCATATTTCATATTTCGTTTTTGTTAAAAATCCTGTCTTTCTTCAATTTGTCTTTAGGATTTTCCTGCTAGTTTATCAACTAAAATTGCTTTAAGTAAATAATTTTAAGGATTAGTTACTACCATCAGTTTCCCTTATTTCTTTCCCATAGTCAAACTTCAGTAAGTCCATTGTTGAAATTGACTATTTTCATTATTCTATGCACATTCCTCTCATTTCACTCTCTTTACTGCCTTATAAAGTGAATTATTACTCTCTTTATTCCTTTGTTAGAATTCTTACAACTTCCTATGATGTTCCTTATATGTGTCCAAAGATGTCACATCAGTCGTCTCTTCTTTCTTACAGCCCTTTTTAGATTTTTAAACCTTGATGTATCTAACCCATATCAGCTCCTAACATCTGCCAGATCCTCCGAAGTGTAGGGGATACCACTTCTCCTCTAGTAAAAGAAAGTAAAACGTACGAATAAGAAAGCAAAAATAACCAAAAAAGAGGATTATCGCATGGAAATCATGTCAAGCACGCGTCTGTCTGTCCCCACAATCTGATAGATTGCCAGGGCTGCAGATGTTGCTGTAGGCAGCTTGTCAGACAAGCCATACTCGGACCTCTTGGTACCACTTGGGCTACTCAGAAGCTGCTTGGGATGGATGGGTGTACTCAGGTCTTATGTTCTAATCCATTCATGTAGGAACGTCTTGTTGATCTAGAAAATCATGAAAGATGTTGACTGTCCAATTTATAAGCATCTCAATCTGCCACCTGCATTAAAACCTAAAATCTCTCAAACTTCTAAACGATGAATACCCTTAATCTACCCTCCTTCTTCAGGGCTTCTAGACTCAATGTACTTAAGAATCATCTTGTAAAAATCTTATAAAAATGCAGATTCTAATTCAGTAGGTGTAGAGGGTGGTTGCTAAGATTCTGCATTTCTAAAAAAATTCCCAGGAGATGATGAAACTGCAGCTCTGTGGACCCCACTCTGAGACCCTGGCCTTAGACTCATTCTTTACATGAGAGAAACTGCAGGATGGTTCCAATTATGAAAACAATTACTATGACCAATAATGGTGAGTATGAAAAAGTTCACATTTATGTGGTATTTCAAGTTGACAGAGCACCCTGACATTTGTTAACTCCTTCTGATATTCACAATAACCCCCTGATGAAGGCAGGGCATTAATTATTCAGAAGAGAAACTGAAGGAAAGTTAACTCTCTCACTCAATGTCACACATCCAATCAGTGACCAGGTGATCTGTGAGGTTAACTCAGATATGGAGACAATATAATGAAATAGCTAAGAGCACAGGCTTTGGATATTGTCTATCTTTGAATATTGTCTCTTTCACTTCTTAATTTGTGACGTTGTTCAAGTTACTTAACCTCTCTATTTTGGTTACCTCATTTATAACCTGGACATGCTATTTCATAGTCTTGTTAGGCTTAATAACCTCTGAC
Source organism: Equus quagga (assembly GCF_021613505.1). NCBI lineage: Eukaryota > Metazoa > Chordata > Mammalia > Perissodactyla > Equidae > Equus > Equus quagga. The sequence continues at coordinate 7,121,863 of NC_060281.1, forward strand.
GTTGCTAGACTAAGGGGCTATCACATGGTAACCACGAGATAAATGCTAGTTTTGTTGTGTTGTCGTCGTTATTATCCTGGAACTCTGCTGAATTTCTGCAGGTACCCCATATCCTAAAAAAAATCTTACCGCTCCCCATAAGGAATATCTAACACCCCTGCAGCACTTGACCATCATGGGCTCTACGTGAAAAATCCGTCATGACTAGACACTTGGAGGGAGCCTTTTGTCAGTGTCTCTGTTTAGCTGGCTATGTGGGAGCTCTTGCACTGGAGCTGCCTATTGATGTGTTGTTATGTATATAAAGAATTTCTGCCTGCAGAGTCTCCACCAGGGCTCCTTTCACAAGCCTGCAAACCCATGCATGCTTTCTTGAAGTTATTTTTCTGATGGTGGGGTGCTGGTGAGCCATTATATTTGGCTGAGCTTCAGATGATTTCACTACTTATGTTTTCTGCAAAAGTAACTGAGCAGTGCCACTAGGAAAAGCTGCAAAATGGCATCTCTGTCAGTGACAGACAGAGGAAAAAAGCAAAGCAAAAGAAAAGGCTGTACCATATTGATAAGTCTGTGGGATACGACTTATGAAATTGTCTCAATAATCATTAAATATGTTTTTTGCCTTTTATGAGTATTAACATCCAAGCTAGGGCAGCATAGTCTTTTTAAATGTCTTAACAAATAAAATATTCATTCTCTTTTGGGTTAGTTTTTTCACCAAATGGAATAAAGCTGTGCTCTTTTTCCAATTTAAAATTTATCGTGACTTCTTTTTTGTAACATACGTCAGTTCCATGGTTGGAAAGTTCATATTTCTAGATATTCTAATCATTTCTTGTCTAACCTGATCATTATAACATGAGTTTTAGTGCTATAATAGTTTTAAGAAATCTCAAGTATGTGAGAAAAATAAAAGAATAGAACAAAGAAAAATATTTAAGAGAAATTTTAGCGTAAGAATACAATATTATGTTTTTATAGGACTGTCAGTGACTCAAACAGTTGGTCAACTCAGTCAACCACTCAACTGTTGTCTTACCTGAATATCTGACTGACTTATTGTGAGCAGCTGAACTATTAGTGTATAAGATGGGATTTAGGAACAATGTTTCTTATCACATGGACCTGGCCTCCTGGATCAGGTAACAGATATAATATCTAATCTCTTTTTCCAAGGCAAAAGTAATAAGGAATATGTGCAACATAACAGGAAAAAGAGAGCTAGCGAGTGTCCACCAACCCATTTGCCTTAGAAAATAAGTTTACAAAGAACGTCTAATAACATTCAACAAAACTTAGCGATGATATTTAATGTAAAAAGCAGTAATTTTGCCATAGTATTCCTTGCAGTGATGTTTTAACAATGTAAAGATATGTATGTATGCATTTATAGAAAATGAGCCTGGAAGTATGCACACCAAAATTTTACTTGTGTTGGGACCATGAGATGATTTTCATTTCTTTCTGAGCACATTCTATATATTTTTACAAAATGTTCATACAGTTCATTAATTATGTTTATAACAAAACATATGATAAACATTATAAAAATAAAATAAATGTAGAAGCTGGGGACAGTATTTTGCACTTAAAAGAACATGCGACCTTTGAAGTCACATTGGCTTGGATTCAACTGCGATCCTGTCACTCAGTTAGTCAGTTTAGGCTGCGGCGTGCCGCAGTATCAAGCAGCCCCAATAGTCTCATTGACTTAATAAAGTAAAAGTTTATTTTTCACACATGCAAAGGCCCCTGCTGCTCCAAGGAAGCTGTACTCCATAGGGTGGCTCAGTGTCCCAGGCTAATTTACTCCTTTGGCTCCTGTGCGTAAACACACACTTCCACGGTCTGCATGGCATTGAAAATGAGGCTGGGGAGTTGAGCATCAGCCATTAAGTACATGAGTTCAGAAGTGGCACCCGTTATTTCAGCTCCCATTTCATTGCCAGAATCAGTCACAACACTTGGAAAGTGTAGTCCTCCTCGTTCTGTGAGTAGAGAGACAGATAAAGTCTTGGTAAACCTTAGTATTGTCTACATAGCTGCTAGCCTCTTGTATGCCAGTGGGCCATGGACTTCTCTCAGATTTCCTTGATCATGTAATAGCCTCATTTGACTACTTAAACTATAAAACATGTGCAAAGTCGTTACCCTTGTGCCTGACATGGAGTAAGTAGGTAGTAAGTGCTCATTGTATGCTCCTTTGGACTACAGCTAGAGCCAAATATATAAAACTTTACAGTAAGTTATCTCCCGCCTTTGAGCTGTCTGTCCTGACATGTCTCTTTGACAAGGTTGAACAACAGAATATTTTATATTGTATTACACCTTCTTCTAATCCAGGCTGTCCCATGGGTCCGTATGAATCAGTGATTTGTTCACAAAGTTCATTATGCTTTTCTACAAGCTAAGAGTGACTAATAATTCACTCCCCACAGCAGGCACTAGAATAGCATAGTACTTAACCATCGTGCTAGCTTCATCTGCTCTCATCAGGCCAAGCCAGCAATTTCATTTTACTGAACAGTGCCAAGTGTACATCACTCATTGGTATGTATATCACTCACGAAGGAGGCATGTGATGTGATGGAAAATGAATGATCTTTGGTATCAGACAAGTGCACTTTGAAATCTTATCTCTGTCACCTGTGTGCCGTGCAATCTCAGGAAACTGACCTTGCCTCACTGAACTTCAATTTCCTCGTCAGAAAAATGGAGATAAGAGTATTTACCTGTAGCAGATGCTTTTGATCTCCCACGTCACATCTCATAGACCCATCTCTGATTTCAGTTGCGATTTTGGTGAGCAACTAGGTACAGCTTTTAGTGTTTACCTCATGGGTACATCTCTGCTTTTCTGCTCTTGGGGCTTATCCCCTGGTGCCTGCTCAGCTCACATAGGTGCTCGGTTGGAGTGGAGGGGAGTTAAAACCTCCTGGGGGCAGAAATCCTCCATTAATGCCCCAGCCTCCCATCCTTCAGACTGATGATTCTGAGAGGCATTTCCTGTACTGCCCAAAGGCCTGGTGCATTCATGCTTGTATTGCCCTCAGCAGAATCCACAATAACATATCTCTTATGGGCTTTGCCTTCCTCCTTTTCCCTCTGCCACCTCAGTCCTGTGTCTATGGATCCCTCCATATAAACTGTCTACACTCAAATCCTTGCCTCCCATTCTACTTTGAGACAAACCAAACTTAGACATTAGCAAATTTTGGGAAACATTTATAATGTTTCTTTTGCATTTTATGTATTTTCAGGGCATTTTATACTTCATAAATTTTAGGGCATTTCAAGTTTTCCTGTGTGTTGATTAATCTTAAATAAACTCACAAAGTTCTTGTGATACATTCCTATTTTATATGATCCTTGGACATTTAATTCCTTGTCCTGGTGCCAGGTGAGTCAGCACAGGGGACAGTAGGAGGACTCCTGAAATCCATTCTGACACCAGGACAGCTAGAGATAAGCTAATTATACTCACAAGTGACTGTGAACCTCATAAATATGACTAATAAAACCCAAACTAAATGTATTCCCAACTCAACTGCCCTTAACTAGATCTCCAAAATGCCCCTGGTCACTCCAAAATTATACAACACAAGAAGCGTGACAGAGAGAATTTCAGAATGGAAAAAGAGAACGGTGTAGCTTATCTTGTAGTCATACTGTCTTACTTTAGGAGACTTAATGAAAATATATTGAAGTCATCTCAACACATTGAGAGGGCTCTTCTCAGGACCTTGGAAGGGATCCGCACAAGAAAGGGGCCCTGAAGCTTAAGCTTCGTTAACTTTGTGATAAATTCACCTCCAGTCGTGGCTATTAATAAATTACTATCAGATGATAGAAGGACTCAGCGAGAAAGAGGAATGAGGAAGAGCATTATCCTCTTATGATACCATTTCACATTCCATGTAGAAAATATAGGCTGGAGTCATATAGTAAGCCTTTTATTTTTTCCCTCAATTATTAAAATCTTAATTTAAAAATGCATGAAGAACTTTCTTTTAAGAGTAAAGAAAAAAGATAAGGTTTTAAAATTTAAGCATGTACTTATTCTGGGGAATGAATTGGAAATGAACAAGTGGAAGAGTAAAGCTCTATTCATTTGGCACTTGTGATTTTTCATGTGTAGACGTGAGAACTAAAGAAAGAATTTGACAAATAAAGGATTTCAGGAAAGAAATAACTTAAAATGACAAAGTCTTTTCAAACATTCTACATATAATTTTCAGGCTAATTACAGTTTTATGTTTTATCTCTAAGTGTCATGCTAGAGCCACTCTTTAGTAATGCTATTGTTGGCCCATTAAAGCATTGCTTGCAATCAAAGAAACAAAGTGTTATTTCCTTCAGTGCATCGTGTGTGTGTGTGTCTGTCTATCTGTCTGTATGCATGCATTACAGATTGATCTTTTCTTTAATTATCCTAAATAGTGATTTTTACTGAATATTTGTCAGTTCGTGATTAGATTATGTATACTTAAGACTGATGATACAGCTGCTTAATGTATAATCCTAAAGCAAAAGCATAGGGAAACAAGGCAAAAATTAAAAGGAAAGGAATTATTGTATTCTGGTCTAGAGGTAATTAAGAACTTTATCCATTTTGTAAAGTAATCACATTTTTTATTGAACAGAAGCTGTCAAATTTTCATCCCCTCAACTTTATCATCCTTTTGTGGTTAAAGAATAATTTTGTTTGAAAAAAGCAGTTTCCCAAATAAAATTATACAAAACTGATGTATTCAGTCACCAGAAGAAAAAGTAAAACCAACTTTTTAGCTGTGAGGTTTTCGGAATGAAACAGTTAGCTAGCTAGCTGCAGATACACAAACATATTTGTACCAGAGGACCATTTATTGAGAAGCTGACTAGCATCTTGCTCTCAATCTTGTAGAAAGTTTGGAGGAAAGGGTGGTTCCTCCTCCCCATTCCCAAGAGGTGGCGAGCCCTGCTGTTATGCATGTGGCCTGCTCACACCACAGGACCTTGGGGCCCCTGATGTTTCACAGCCCCAAAGAGAAATTGCCAGGCAATTCCAAGTTATCACTTCCTCCCAGCCCTCCCAGGAACTAGTTGGAGAATCCAGGATGTTGAGAAGGCAAAGTTGGCAACTAGGGAGAAAGGAAGAGGAAGAGAGGCAGAGAGAGTGGGGTTTGGGGACGGGGCAGAGCTTCAGCAAGTGTCAGACACAAGAATCCCTTTGTGGACACAAATAATCCATAACCAATCTATAAATCAAAATTGGGGTGAGTTAATTATAAGCCAGATCTGAGGTCTAGCAAGGGCCTTCCTTCCCTGAGGAAGGAAAGGCACCAAAGAAGGGTGTACAGAGGGGTTATATACCATCTTAGAACAAAGAGCATACATCACATATGATAGGAATGTCCCCTTGACAATAGTGAGAGATGCTTAGCTGGCACAGCAGATCAGTGGTCAGCAGGTCCGTGGTCACAAGGTGAGCACAGCAGGTCGGTAACTAATCCTTGGTTCCCAGGAAGAGATGCCTATCCTTAAAGAAATGTCTTTGATCCCAAAGAGTAAAACCATATGGTAGTATGGGGCATGAACGAAATAATTATAAGAAATAACATAATTTATATCATGATATCTACTTTTCTAGCACACTAGGGCATAATTCATATGATGCTTTTCAGTGAAGGGAAACTATGTCAGAGAAACTAGACAGAGTCAGTCAAAGCTGGGACCATGGCAAACTCCAGCATTGGCAATTCATTTTGCTTAATGAGTTATTACACGAGCCTGTGAATTTCATTTCCCAAGCTAAAAAGATCCCAGAAATTCTTAACTGAATCTAACATGCTATGAAACCCTTTTTTTTCCTTGCCTTTGATGTTTGATCAGATAATGTGACCTTACAGTATCCCAAGCAAAATATATTTCAGAAAGTTAATCTGCTTCAAAATGAGACATTCAATGGATTGCAAAAGAAAAAGACCACGTGGAAGTCTGTACTCTTTGACCTACTTCCCATTTGCCCCACATCCCTCCAGGCCCCGGTAAGCACCATTCTAGTCTGTTTCTATGAGGTCAACTTTTTTAGATTCCACGTATAAGCGTACCATGTAATGTTGTCTTTCTCTGTCTGATTTATTTCACTTAACATAATGCCTTCAAGGTCCATCCAATGTTGTGGCAAATGGCAGGATGTCCTTTCTCATGGTCAAATCATACTCCACTGTCTGTACATACACCACATCTTTATCCTCATCCACTGGAGGACGCTTACCTTGTTTCCATGTCTTGGCTGTTGTGAATAATGCTGCAGTGAACATGGGGGTGCAGATATCTCTTCGATATCTTATTTTCATTTCCTGGAAAAATACCCAGAAGTGGGATTGTTGGATCACATGAAACTTCCAGTTATGGAATGAACAAGTTCTGGGAATTTAATGTACAGCATAGTTATTCTAGTTAATAACGCTGTATTATTTACTTCAAAGTTGCTAAGCGAATAGATCTTAAATGTTCTCACTACAAAAAAGAAATGGTAATTATGTGATGTGATGGAGACGTTAGCTAGTGCTATGGTGATAATCACTTTTCAATATGTAAGTGTATCAAATCAACAGGATTTATACCTTAAACTTACATAACATTATATGTCGATTATATCTCAATAAAGCTGGGAAAAAAGGAAAAAGATCACAAGGAAATATCCACCGCTTGAATTTGCATGCTCCCTATAGGATGGCAGATAACTAAGAATAATTGACTGAATATATACCAGAATCTCACTTTGGTTTAACGAATTATTGGCTAGGGTCAGAAATATTTCGTGGCATGGAGCAACTGTGGTCCTGGACTTGTGTCCACATGTCTGCAGTTGAAGGAGTGCTGGCATGTCTGGCTGGTGAGCTAGAATGGAACTGGGCACCGAGGTTGGGGAAAGAGCTGCCCAGTTCTCTGTCGTGTGATATAGACACCACATCCCCTTCCTTAGATAGCTCCATCTGAATGTCTCAGAGGCATCTTAAATATGAACCTAAGATCTTTCCCAGAATCTGTGCTATATTTTTTATTACTACAGTGAATACCAATCCACAGAAACATGGTAGGCAGCCAAATTTCTTCCCTCCCTTCTCCATGATTCTCCCTAGACATTCCATTTGACTATCTCGTGAATGTTTCTCAAATTTGTCTCACCTGTTCCTCCAGCCCCTAACACAACACCGCACCAGTTTAGGCCTCATAATTTCCTACTTGAAGAAAGGCACTTCACAGTTCTGCTCACTTCCTATCCTACTCTCTACTTTTTCAATCAACCAGTGGGTGCTTTACACTAATGTGGGAATTATCATTCTGAATCGTAAGTCTGACCATGTCTCCTCCTTTTCTTAATCCTCAATGGCCTTCCATAAAGAGAAAGTTCAAGGTGTGTTGTGACCTGCCCCAACATACCTGGCCAGTTCTATCCCTCAGCACTCTTCCTTTCTCTTGGCTGGATTTGCCTACTCTGCCTTATGCTGCAGATGCACTGTACTATTTATGGCTCACTGAATTGGCCATGTTTTTTCCATCCTGTGCCTCTGCATGTTCCTAGCTAAATCAAACCCTTCTTTCAGAACTCAGCTCAGAGCTCATTTTTGCTTACAAAGCTTTCCTGACACAACCTCGCTGTGTTGAGGACCCCTCCTATGTGTTTCCATAGCATCCAGACCATTTGTCACACTGCATAATAGTCATCTCTATTTGTCTGAATTGAACTTCGAGTATTCAGGAGCTCAAATGGGGGGCTGTTCACAGGTAACAGTCAGGGCAGGATCTCTCCACTCTATTCAGCAGCCTTCTTGATGGAAGTTCTTTTTTCTCCTTCTCACTTTGAGGACTCCGAGTCATTCACCACTTATTGTCCAGTCCACTTTGCTCATTCTTCCCTTAAGACCAGTCTTAGCTGGTAGAAAACATTATACTTCAAGCTCGAATCTGAATATGTCTGATTCAAATCTATGTTGGTAGCTTCATTGACATTGTATTTCTGCTTTTGGCATAGGATCAAAAAGGGAAAAATTGCTTTCGGGGTGCCAGTGACAGCATGGGGTGGGGAGAGAGTGTAGTGGAGAGTATAAATACACAAAAACACACAAACTAAATTCCAGATATAAAACACTGCCCTACATTCAATATCGGTTTTAGAGATTTAAATGTTTAACCTTATTTTTACATTGAAGAAAAAAATTGCCCATTTTTTAAACAAATTTTAACATTAGATTGTAGATCACTCTAAGTGATTAAACTCAATTAGGAATGAACTAAAAGTACAGTTCTTGTATGGTTATAGCTTATGAATTTAAATACAATATGTCCCAAAGTCAATGGATTCCAGCTCAGAATAAAGATATTCTGTTAAAAGACTTGTTTTCATTGCTTTTTATGATCTTCCAAGTAGTCATTTAGTTGTTGCCAAAAATAAGAAAAAGAGGCTATTTCAAGTATTAACACTTTTGTTGTGACGTGTGGTCTTTGTTTCCAGTTAATCATGTGCAGTATTAAAATGATCAACCTGCTTTCCATTTAACAAAGTTTTTGAGGAGTGATTTCTTTCTTTTATAATAACAACCATATCCCTGTTGAAATTTCACTCCATCTTGCCAGGACAAAAGCCGCCTGGCTTTTTAGCAATTCAACATAACCATCCAACCAACATCAGTGACTAAAATGTTTTTAAAGATGGACATATATGTCTATGCCTAAAGAACTTCCCTAGAAATCTCTGGGTATCTCACAAGTTGAAAAGTGAAGAATGTATTGTGCTACTGAGAATCTTACTTAGTAGAAACTAATTAAGAAACAGAAACATTTACATCTGGAATTTTGCCTTCTACTAAATGAAATTAAAAGGAGAATGAGGGCTGGCCTGGTGGCGGAGTGATTCAGTTCACATGCTCTACTTCGGCGGCCCAGGGTTCCACCAGTTTGTATCTTGGGTGCGGACCTAGTACCGTTCATCAAGCCATGCTGAGGTGGCGTCGCACATAGCAAAACAAGAAGGACCTACAACTAGGATATACAAATATGTACTGGGGGGCTTTAGGGAGAAGAAGAAAAAAAGAAGAGGAAGATTGGCAACAGATATTAGCTAAGGGCCAATCTTAAAAAAAAATGAGAATGGAAATTATAAAATTAAAATTTGATAAAATACATCTTTAAAAATATTACAATACACTGTAAAAGTAGGATATGAGAAAATACTACAAGGTCATAAAGGAACATTTTTAAACAGTTTAATAAAACTGTTGTTGACAGTAGTGTTTTTGAATCTGTCTCAGTCAAGATCCCAGTAGGAAAACGATGGCACACTCAAATCAGGGCAATTTGAGGATGGGTTCATCATGAATTTGTAGGACTGAATGGTCAAGGTATAGAGAAACCATAAAGGACAGTGGGTTGTCTGGGGCTCGTACTGGAGGAGGTTTTATCACTCCTGGGTCCTAAGAGGGAGAAGCGAGCTAGCAGTTACCAACACCTGGAAGCTGAGAGCTATGTAGAGATGGCTGCTTTGAGAGAACCTATGACCTTCAGTCCAGGAACCCAGCCTTGCAGAGGACACTGTGCAGGAGTGAAGCTAGAGGAATACACAGCTCACACTCACTCTGCTCCTCTCCCACTGATCTCTTGCTAGGACTCCCCATCAACTGAACCCAATAGGACACCAGAAGGCACAGCAGCCCATTGGTGAAGTCAATGTAGGTCAGCCTCCCTGGGCTGAGAGCAAATTGGAAATGGGTGGAGAATATGTCTTGAGAGACAAACAGAAAATATCCAGCAGAGCTACTAATATTAAACATTATATGCTCTGAAATAAGCCACATTCTGGGAATTTTTAACATCAATAATATATGAAGCAAGAAATTGTCAGTATCATCTAAAGCCTCAAAATTTAAAAATATAACATAGAATGTCTCCTTGTTAAACATTTACAGATATTGGCAAAATATAATTTTGTGATTCAGGTTGATTAACCAATATAAACATCCAGACAAAATAGACTGAGAGTCATAAAAAATAGACTGAGGGTCACCCTAGGAATGGAATATATATGGTCCAGATGTCCTGGTGTTCATATCAACTACCTGTATTTTCATTTATCCATCTATTTGTCTATTTACTCACCCACTTATCCATCTGTTCATTTATTTTTTTATTCATTTATCAAATATTTAATGAGTCTAATTCTGCGCCATCTCCGCTCAAACCCTTCAATGCCCATATGGTTGGTCCTTCTAACACATTACACTTCAATTACCAAATCTTAGCTCTTTAAACGTTTGAAACTTTACAAAACTAAAATTTCAAACTATGAAGTTACTCTTTCTGAGCATAACTTACCAGCAATTAGTCTTTCATATTCTCCTTTTTTAAAACCAAAAAATTGTTTTTAGTTCTTATTGTGATTGCTTAGCCACCTACCTTCTCCTACTGAACATGGTGGTCAGCCATCTCAGGAAAGCCCTTGCTGCCATTAGAATATAGTTCTGCTTTGACTCGTCTCTGAAGTCTTCAACTCAGGGTCCACTCTCTGACCACTTCCCAGTGGCCAAATTTTCCTTGGGAAAGTCACATGAAAATGCACTCATTGGGTAAACATGAATTCAAGATTTCAACTGAGTTTTTATGTTCTGAAGTCTTTTATTCATCTCCTCTTGATTTTCCATACATCTCCTTATGTTATACTTCCAAAATTACTAGTCTTCTCAAACATAGTCTTACCTACAGTTCTTTCCCTCTCAAAGTTGGTGTTGACAACTTACCTATGCTGCACCTGTTTTGTTTCCTGAAACTCCCATCCTCTGGCCTAACCCTTCACCTAGGGTTGATAACCTAATCTATTAACTTTCCTCTGATTTAAATTCCTTAACAGCCAACTTAAACTACATGATATGTAATCAAGTACTTTCTTTATAGCTGGTCAAATCCTTCACTTTATGCATTTGTGTCCTTATGTGATTTCTCCACTTGCACAAGCAGGCTGCTGAGAGCTCCTGGCGAAATGGCACAGTTGTGAGGACACCATTTATTTTCTCTAGTCCACTGTTTTTTATCTTTTTCTCAGAACAGCTGTCCCAAACCAGCAACATTCTCTTGAAGTGTCCTATTTCACATCCATCTCCTCACTGCCAGAAGAACACCTTTCCTCTAAATTCATGATTAAAATAGGAGCCATAAAGAGAATACTCTCTTGACATAATGCACACCACCTACACTTTATTTATATCTATTCTCTTACTCACCCTCTTTTCTGATGCCTTGAAAATGAAATGTTCTGACTCTCACTCAACTGTATCCCTACCTTCTGCCTGGGTCTTGGTCCTATCTCCTCCTTCTCTGCTCCTCCAAGACTTTGCTGTATCATGTACCCTCTCTCTCTCATATTTTCCCTCTTTTTTATTTCATAAATGCCCAAGATTTCCCCATCTTTATAAAATAACTACCCCAGAGACATCTTGAGTACTATGTTCCCTTGTAGCCATTTTTCTCTTTCTCTCTACAAAAAACTTTATCTTTAAAGAGTTGCTTAAACTAAATGTCTCCTCTTGCTCATCAACTATTTATATAGCTCATCTACTGTTTACAGTTGGAGTCTTTCCCACCAGCACATAAATCGTGCTCGAGTTTAGGAATTGTCAAATTCAGTGGGCACTCCTCAGTCCTTTTTGCTTCACTCTTCTGTGGTATTTGACACTAATTATATTCCTTCTTTTAAATGTCCTTCTTTCTTGGCTTCTTGTATATTTCTTCTTGCCCTCCAGCCATTTCCTCAGGCATTTCCAGTTGCTCTTCAATGTTGTTATTCCTAAGCCTTCTTTTTTCTTCCTTCTAAATGCTTTTCCCTTTATCTCCATCTGGCCTCATACACTCCCATGCCTCCAAATAATGACTACACACTAACATTCCCCAAAATTTTATGCAATAAAACGGGAATGTAGTAGTAATGAATCAGACGTGTAACTGAATGCTAGTTCTGGTACCTAATTCCCAGGGTAAATTGGATGAAACCTTCTCTGAGCCTTGGACTCCTCAAATGTAGAAGTAAGAAGTAATCCCAGCCACACAGGCCATATATGATGAACCAGGGCATCTGAAGGTACTAGCACAGTGCCTAGCACAGAGTAGGTACTCAAGAAAGATACCTCATTTTTCTCTCTTCTTTCTAACTCTTCTTCCCCTTTCTCCTACCCAAATACCTCTCTTGAATCCAAGTTCCATCATTTGGACCACCAAACCAGATTTTTCTCTTATATCCCCAGTCTAGCTTAATGGAGTCAATATTCTCTCAATTGCTTACACAAGAAATCTGGGAGTTTGCATCCTATCCTCTGTCTGCAGGTCAGCTCCACCCACTCAATCAATCCCAAGTCCTATTATCTAATTTTGTTTAAATCTTACTCAAGAACTTTCCTTCCGTTCCCACTGCTCTTGTTTAATTATTCTATTTTAAAATAACCCTAGAGTGTCACAGTGTTTGTTTGCCTCCAATCTCAATCTCTTCCCACCCAGCCCTGAAAATCATCACACTACTTTGACCACAGGAATATTTGTAAATCAAAACCTGATCATTTTATTAAGACATCTATGATAATACCTACGTGCTACAGCATGCTGCTCATGGTGGTTCTTAATCTAGTCCTTGCTTCCTACCCTCACCTTCCGAACTGCTTGAGGGCCTTCCATACTGAACAACTTGCACTTTCTGAAGTCTAACTTTGTTTTTTTCTGTCAAAAAGTATTACTTCTGTCAGGAGTTCTTCTGCCTCTCTCTGTGTCTACTACTGAGTACGTACTGATTCTTCAGGAAAACAGCAAAGCGCCACCTACTCTGTGAAACCCTCCCTTAGCTTCCCACCCTAACTCAAAGAGTTACTCCACCCCTGGGTACCCATGTTGTCATGTAGTTACTTCCAGTGCAATGAAAAATTTATTTAATTTTTTGCCTTTCTTGGTAATTGTGAACATTTTGAAAACAGAGATTGTGTCTTCTCATTATATCCAAATACCTAGCATCTGCCTAGAAAATAGATGCTCAATGTATGTATATTTGTTAAATGGATAAGAGGCATTAGTCGACTTCACTCCTTACCTGATGGCCGTCTGTTCTCTCCTCTGTCTTTCCTCTCTCAGAATCTCTCTAGACCAATGTGCAGGGGTCCTTACTCTCCGATTGGCTGAATCCTCCATCCTTACTCAGCATCTTGTCCAGACACCTATCTGAGTCTCCACTTTCTCAGATTTGCTACTTTCATCTTCAGCCTCTCTCTACTGCTTGCTTCCTCTCTATCTGCTGTACCAACCTTCTTGGCATCTACATTTCCAAACCCTTCCTTAAAAGTACTTTCCCATAATGCTGATTGTTTTCTTCTAATTCATTGTCAAAATTGTTAAATTGTTTTCTGCAGTTCCATTCATTATTTCACCATCTGCATATTTCTTAATATGGGCATATATTTTCACTAAACATATTTTTTAGAGCTGTCATCCTACATAACATTTTAACATTTTCTATTATTAAAAAATAAATTTTTACTAGAAATCCCTACCCCCTTAGTTCAGAGCATTGAAATCTATCTAATCATTTTTCTATCTACTTCACCCACTTTCTCCTTCTCCAGATGAAGAAATTCAGTTCATCGAAAAAGGCTGCACTCATCATTTCTATATTATTATAAGAATATTTCTTATCCTTCCTTGGTATAAGACTAGCCAGTGGCATCTCACTGAAGTGAAAATAAATTCCAAAACACTTATCATGGACTATAAGACCCTAAATGACTTGTATCCTATTTGAATAAATCTTGGACTTTGTAAGGTACATTCTTAATTTCCCCACAACACGAGGCCCTACCCTTCCCTCTGTTACTAACACCCACAGCACACTACGTCCTTAGGAGATTTCTATGTAACTATTCACTCTTTCTAGATCTTTGCAGGGCTCAAGCTTCAGCTCAGAGATCACCTCTTCAGAGAAGTGTTTCTGGCCATCTGTATACAGGAACCCTCTCCAACTCCAGTCATTTTCTATGAGATACAAGGAGATAAAGCTCAGGAAAGAGAGAGATAGTAAACAAAGGAAAAGCAAGACATGGTCCAGGGAAGTGGGGTAACCATAGGAGAGCAGTGAAGGAAGGTCCTGTCCTAGCAGCTGGTCAGCTAGGCCCAGAGATCAACAGGGCACAGGAGGGCAGCAGATGAAAAGCTCCAGGAGAAAGGGCTCTGGGGAAAAGTAGGACAGGCGTATGGACAGACTGATATGATGGAGGAGTGCTGAGGGTTTGTAATGATAAAAAAAATTGCAGGATATGGCGAAAAGAGCGTTTAAAACAACAATTAAAAATGTGTATATGAACTTAAATATTATAAATCAATATCTGTCTCTGCAATGAGCACTGTTGACATAGTTAAAAGAATACAAATAGATTTATCAAAAATTGTTTAAAATTGTGATATCTATGTATCTAGACACAGATATGTAAATATGTAGGTAGCTGTGGTGCATGAGGTAATGTCAACAAAAGCCAAGTGCTCTTCTATCTTAACGAATCAACAAACAGGCCTAAACTTGGTCAATCAAAAAACATCAGTAAAGATACATTTTTAGAGATATGGAGGAAGCTACCAGATGAAAGAGCTGAAAGTGTTATTTTAATTGTCTCTGGGAATGAGCCTGAGATGTGGGCAACTCCACTACTCCATCTGCTCGTCTTTATGATAAGCGCTCTGGTCCCACCGGACTTAAAAAAATTTACATGCATAACTTTGCTTGAATTTTTTAATTGAAATAAAGAAATATGAACAAGAATAAGTAAGAATGATAAATTAATATGAGGGATTTCTGCCATAGGGCTACAGTTAAAATCGCAGTCAATGTAAGCTAAGAAGCTACCCAATTTGCAAAGTGCTTCTTCCATGTTGCCCAGGATCATATGAGCAAAGCGAAATTTCTCAGCAGCAGAGTAAAGAAGTAGAGTGGTCGTGGAGCCCTCTTGCTCAGTTTTCCAAAGAAGGTTAAAAAATTTGTAAGCTATGACACGGGACTCTGTTATTCAACTCCCCTCTGCCAGAACTTCGCAGAAGAGAATCAAAACACTGCACACTTGACAAAAACACTGGCATCATCATTGTTTTGAGTTTCTTAGGTCTCCAAGACCAAATTGAAATAGAAGAAAATAGTCTCATAGTCCCTACAGTCCTAACACAGTCTTGCTTCAAGCCAAACTTTAGGTAGTGACATTTTCAGTTTCCTTTAATAAGTAATTTGTCATATACATGTATGACATATATAAAACTACTCTATAACAGTTTTTCATAAAAGAATTCAAAAGTCACAGCCTATAATTAAGTAGAAAAATTTTTCAAAGAATATAACGCAAGATTACAATGATTAAAGGGTTATTAAAATGAAACTATGGCATTTATTAACAATGTTAAGGGAAGATATTCGTTATTCAACAGCTAAAAAATGAGAAAACAATGATCCAAGAAACAAAATGAAAATAGTGGAAATGAGAAATTCATTAGCTCATAAATAAATGAGATAAAAATGAAAGTAATAAATTAAAAACAGATAAAGTTTGTTATTTCCAAATATTATCAGAATCTTTCATATATTCAGAAAATATACCTACAGCACCAGATATAAATCATCTCCTCTCTTAAATGAAAGTAGTGAAAGAATATTATCTCCCCAATGGCACATAACTAGAATAAGATTTGGGATGGTGAGAGGATTTTCCAGTCAGGAAATTGTCAAAGTTATTTTACATGCTTAGAAAGGTTTCTGGCATTATTATATTTTGGCAAAATTATATGGCAAAAGCGCAAATTCTGGAGTTCAGTATATAAATAAATATGTATATATAGAGATGTACACGTATATAGACATATATATATATAACAAAGTGATGTTAAGGTGAATTTATAAAAGATTTAGCTTGCAAGCTACTCACTCTAAGCCATACCTCTAAACCCAATTCACTCATCTTTTTTAGATGAGTAGTGGAATAAATCCAAGGCCATTTATTTCACCTTCGTAGAAACATGATTTGTGTGGGGAAAACATTCTTTCTGTTCATAATTTACTTTCAATTGATTACTTTATGACTGTTTGGAAGGATTTGTGTTGACTCTTTCCCTTCAAACACTCTTTTAAAGTAGATTCAATACCCACAAGTGGCTTGGGAATGGCAAAGAAAATTTTGATGCCTCTAAAATACAGACAAAAAATTTTTAAAAGACCATAAAATCTTCCCAAATACCGTCTCAGTATTATTTCTGAGGTAGGGGTTTTAAGAGTGTACCCATTTGAATAAATAACTTTAGACTTTATATTCTTTATTACAGCCCTGCTATTGGTGAGACTGAAAAATCATAAATGAACTTGCATGTGCGTGTGTGTGTGTGTGTATGAAGGTAAGTACACCTAGATAAAAGAAACATGATCATTTTCATTCAAGACATCGTTTTATTATAATTTTATTTTATTGTTAAACTCAATAAAACTAAAAATTATGCAAAAATCTTCAGGTAAAACTGCTCATCTAAATAATAGTCTAAAATTTATCAGGAATAATATTAATATGTAGCACCTATTTGAAAATCAAAATAAATTTTCATCTTTTTGGTTTTTTCGTTACAAAAAATATTAAATATTTCCTTTCAAGATTGACTTTAAAATAATAATATTTTATCTGCCCTTTGTCATAATATACAACATTTATAGGATTTAAAATTAAAATACAGAATTAAAATGCAAAACATCTAATCTAATACGATGTGTAAAGTAATATCTACTAAACTACACTTAGTACATTCAACTTTGCTTGCATGTAAACGTGCGTAACAATAGGATGGTATGCTGTAGCAAAAATCTAAGTCTGTGGCATGTACACCTCAGCATAATTTTATATGAAAAACCTGTAATAGTTCATTTTTTCTGCCTAGTGTGTCCAGTTTACTAATCTTCAAGCAGCAAATACATTAAAATTAATTTGTATTGTGCTTGTTTCTTTGGTCAAATTTATTACAAAGTGTAAAATTAAAAAATCTAGACAAATAGTATTGAATATGCTGAACATTTTTAAATATTTATGTAATTTTAAGAACCCTGTATATCTAGATGTGGAAAAAAGAAAAGGAGGCCAACATTGAGTTGGAGATAATTTTAATGTTCATAACTCAAATGTAATTGTCTTTTTACAAGAGAAAAACTGTATCTCATCCTGTAATTAAACTTTCATTTATAGTGATGAATAATTGTATTAAGATACCCTGTCTCTCATTTCAAAGATAAAAAGACACACATAAACTCTTGAAAGAAATGAGTCTTGATTTTTTTCATTTATGCTCTCTAAAGATCATTCCACTATCCCCATTAATTTTTTTAACCTTATTAAAATTTGACCTTATTAATATTATTGAAGATAGTTATTTCCTAAATAAGAGAATTTCATCTGCTATTACTTCACCAGAATAGCTAATAACTTAGTATATTCGATTCTTATTTGTTTATCTAACTCAATATATCCTAAGACAGGCCATCTATATTTAAGGAAAAAATACATATAACCTATTTAACCTTACTTTTAATGCTATCGAAATGGTTTCTTTGACCTCTCTGTGAAAGCAAGTTGTCTGGTTCCAAGAACAGAAATTATAACTTTATGTGATAATGTATTCTTTGGCAGATATTTTACTCAGAAAAAGACAACTATGATTAATTAAATATAAAAAGGAATTTATTATGCAATGTAAAATTAATCTTCTGAAAAGTTTTAATCTAGAAATAGGCATAATACTGTAGCTGGCATTTTGGGTAAATCAGAGAGAAAAAAATTCATTGAAGACTCAGAAGGAAAGTCTTCCACCACAGTTTAGTCATTTTCATGTTACTTTTCTGGAAAAACAAGTAGAGGTTAAATACAATTGTCCTTATTTGTCTGTGGCACCATTTACGGTTTCTGAAAAGTAGTCTGTTACTATTTAAACTGTCTGTCCGTAACAATAGTCTCCAGCCTGAAAAATCGAGAGTACACTTCTCAACCCACCTACCTCTTCACTGTTCCTCAGCACAGAACACAAGTGACCATTTCTTTCTCAAAACCTTTCTCCCTGTAAGTCACGCCTCTAAGTCATTCAACATTTTTCATTTACTGTTCAGTCCCATAGCCCAGGCCACTACCATTTATTGTACCTTTACCATGTGCACAGACTCCTAAGACTCATCTCTCTACCTCTGTTCTGCACACACACACACATTTACAAAAGTCACGTGATCCACTTGAGACATTGCAGGTACTCTAGACAAGCAAGGCCGAGCAGCCCAGCGGTAGCACAGACTCTGGATCAGGGATGTCTGGGTTCACATCCTGGCTCCACCATTTGCAAGTACATCATGTTAAGCAAGCTACCCAGCTTTTCTTTGTAAAACAGAGAAAATAATAGCACTTACTGAATAATAGGCAAGAATTAACTAAATCAAGGCATGTAAATGGCTTACAATGTGCACATAGAAGCACCCTACAAGAATTAGCTGTAAAATCTCTGAAGGACATAAGTCAGATCGTGTCACTCCTCTTTCAACCCTTCCATTGGCTTTCTGGAATAGTGATGATAAAACCCAGAACTCTGCTAGCCTCCGAAGCTCAGGAGGACTAGGATCCCACTGTTCTCTCCTGCTTCTCTTCTGGCTGCCTGGCTTTCTTTCACTTCCTTTAATGTGGCATGATTTTGTTTTTTTTACATTTCAGTGTCTTTACCCCTGTAATTCCTTCTGCATGAACATCTTCTTCTCCATTCTTTGAATGGATGACACCTTCTATCAGGGATCAGAAAATTTTTTCTGTAAAGGGCCAGAGAGTAAAGATTTTTAAATTGGTAGGCCATACAGTCTCTGTGCAACTACTCATCTCTGCTGGTGTAGTGCAAAGGCAGCCATAGATAATACCGAAAAGGTGAGTGTGGTGAGGTCCCAACAGAACTTTATTTACAACATCAGGCCTTGGGCAGTATTTGGCCAGGGGCTGTGTTGGCCTAACCACTATCATCTAATTCCTCTCTGCCTAATTTAAACCTACCCCTCAGAGACAACTGTACTGATTCCACGTTATTCAGCATCTCAGCCTTGTGCTTGTTTTGCTCATAGCACATATCGCAATGTATAAACATTTGATTTATTTACTTGTTTACTGTTCTTTGTGAGACCCTCCTCATATACTCAACTGTAAGCGTTTATCATCATGCCTGTGACTGAGAAGGTACTCAGTAAATACTTTTTGAATGGGTAAATAAATACCGTCTTAATTTGACTTTAAAAGTCAAGAAAAACAAATCAGTAGAACATTGCTGAAAGAACTATATGGATTACCAATTGGAGGAATCCATCCTTTATAAAGAATTTTTGAAATAAGCTTTATTGAAGAATGTAGAAAATCCCCCTCTTGCAGTCCTGAGCTCGCAGATCATGGAATGTTGATAGCCCTTATGTTTCTGCTGCCTTAGGGTTGCCTAGAGATTAGAGATAAGCATGACCTCATTTTTGTTGAACATGCATGTTATGAGAATTAGAACCAAACAGGCCATCTAGGGGATAGATTCTTCATCTAGCATCGTTCATTTCACAGTATAGATGCAAGAGGGATATTCATTTCATGGAGAAAATTAAGAAGTCACAGCAATCAAAGCATGCTCCATTTTTAAAAGTTCATGATATGCTTTAGGGCTAAATATTCACAGCGTGCATTTTAAAGATGCAATTAGGGGCAATGATGCACAAAATTGCATGTTCAAAGAAAATATTATTTTTAGAAATGCAATTGAAACATCCGAAAGGAGCTAAACATAAAAGATCATGCTGCTCAGGTGAGAACCTGTAGCAATGTAGTAAGCTCTGTATAGCAGAAGTTACTGTTACATCAGAGAAAGTTGTCCTCAGTGAAGCTCTTCAAATGTTCCAAATTCAAGTGCCTTTGACCTAGATGGATAGATCTCACACTCAGGAGCGTCAAGATTCTGAATAACGTTGTCAAATAATGTTTAGATACCGATTTTCATAGTTAAATTCATCTGTTTAATCTCCGACTTGTTACATTTCATATCGTTTGTTAAGATTATATCACGATGTCAAGATCAGTTTTTTTTGAGACGCAATTCTTTGATGAATTTGAACTTTCTAATTATTTTTCCATATTAGACCTAAATTACAGCAATCTCCATGCTCTTGGTGCTGGTGAAGGTTTGTTGAAATGCCTACTCTTCTCTCAGTGCAGTTCATTTGGGTGTGGTGCCTCAGATTCACTTGCTTTTCAGTCTATTGATTTTTTTAAACTAATTTTTATATATATTGATCCATACATACAGCTTACACTAGTTTCAAAAGCTTGTAAATTACATTTTCAATAGAAACATTTACTTTATGTGATCTATAAAGAAAAGTGAACTTGAAAATTTTTACAAGTTTTATTCTCTCTAAAGAAATAGAAATATCAAGAACTTATTTTGAACACAATATGAAACAAATCTGTAGAGAAAAGAAGTTATCTAATTTGTATTAATATGAAATATTAAAGCCTTTTGGTTAAAAGCATCTCACAGGGAAAAGTAATTTTCACAGCTTACCTTCTCATAATTGTTTAGATGATTGTAATTGTAGTTATTCTGTGGCAGTTACTATTTGAAAAGTCTTAGTCTTTTAGTCTAAGAATTATACACGTAAAATGCTGTTTGGGTAAATTAGTGGGATTTTTTTCCTTCCGTGTAACTGATGTTGAATCTGTGTTTAAGCTTTATAGAAATCTAAATACAAACAAGACAAATAATATATTATTCAGGTTATGTAGTTGTAAACTACGTAATATTTTGTACAAAGTTGTGTGTTCATGGTGAAAGATAGCTTAAATATTTTAGATAAATATGTGTCTTTCAAAATTAAACTCCAGTATATCCCTTTTAAGAGGACTTCCATGAAGTTGTCCCTCTATTAGGAAAGGTTGCCTATGTGTACATATCACAGTCATCATATCTATCTATGATACAGAATATTTGTCTTATTCACAACTTAGAACTGCATCTGGCATATTCTAGACACTCAATTACATATTTGTATAAATTCATAAACATAAATTATCGCCATCATTTGTTTCTGGGATTTAGAAATGAAACTACATATAGAAACTGACTAAGACATAAATGCTTACAGGAAGCCTTTACAGAAGAAGGGGCCTGAACTGCTTTTTGAAAAGTAAATAGTTAGTGAAGGAGCTGGTGGAGAGTGGAACTGTGAGGAAAGAGTTGACCAAGCAGAGAAAAGAAGACCTTAAAAGCACTGGCAGTGTAAAACATGATGTTTTGGTGGGCATGCTGTGAAACAAGCTTAAATAGTTGGATATTGTGAGAGGATATGCTGGAGTGATGGGCAGTGCCCGAAAACTGAGACTTAAGAAGTAAGCTGACGTAGAAGAGAATAATGCAAATATGCACACACCACTTGGTGGATACAGCGTATTCTGGAGACTGTAACAAAGAGTCTGACTCCATTTTCTGATGTTTGCTGACAACTTTTTTTTTTATTTTTTTTTTATTTTTTTTTTTTAAAGATTTTATTTTTTCCTTTTTCTCCCCAAAGCCCCCCGGTACATAGTTGTATATTCTTCGTTGTGGTTCCTCTAGTTGTGGCATGTGGGACGCTGCCCCAGCGTGGTCTGACGAGCAGTGCCATGTCCGCGCCCAGGATTCGAACTAATGAAACGCTGGGCCGCCTGCAGCGAAGTGCGTGAACTTAACCACTCGGCCACGGGGCCAGTCCCTTTGCTGACAACTTTTAAACCTCACTCTTCTCTCTTCTCCTTCTGCCCTGTATCTGGCAAGCTGATAAGAAAGCCTGGGTGCTCCTTTCTTTTGTAACAGAGGGAAATTCAAACCATACAAGCTCTGATCCACACACAGGACCCTTCAGCCCAGGCCCACCCACTTAGCACCATGAAAGCCAAGCCAGTCTCCTTTCTCTGCTCTCTCGAGACCTTTCCTTCCAGCTTGGGAGGCCAGCTTCGTTATCCCCAGACAGCCATGTTGTGTGAGTAATAAACCTTTCATTCTTACCCCCTCGTAATGTGTACTATCGTCAGTCTACATGGGAGACAAATTTGGAGTCAGGGTCCATTCAGCTTATGTAGAGTGGCTACAAATAATGTATTCCAAAACACATTTGAATTTACACCAGAATTTTTGTCTCTCTTCAATATGAGACAATATTAAGCACTTTCTTGAAGAAAGGAATTTTTATACAGGACTGCCTCATCCTTCCTCGCACAACGTTGTTTTCACCCACTAGGGCTCAGATCCAATACCACCAAGGTCGGAGGTTAAATCAGAATTGGTGGCCTTACCTCTCTTTCCTCATCTCTTTCTCTCATTTTTTATGACTTCACCTCTCCCATCTCCCTTTTTAATAATGTCATGTTGACTTGAATTTCTGCTTATACTTGAATATATGAATAGTTTTATTTACATGATAAAATGAGTAGGATTCTTTCAACACACCAGTAATCGAGAAACTTGCTGTCATTGACACAGCTTCTAAAAACACCTTATTAAGAAAATAGCTGGTCATGCCCTATGATAAACTGTTTAAATAATTCATAAAGCATGGCCTAGGGGGAGCCTAGAACATTTTGAAATTATATATGGCATGAATATTTGTTTTCTACTGAAGAATCAAGTGTTGTGTTAAAATTCAGGCCTGTGGCAATGATCACTCAGTCAACAAATATTGGTTCACACTCCACAAGGGGCAAATATCTATGTTGCCCTGGATACTCAGAGCAATACATTTAACACTTGTCGAGGACAGCTTACATTTCATTTGTTTCTAGCCCAGCTTTCAAAACTTTCCCCTCGAGAGAAGACGAAGTAGATGAGAGTAGGAGGATTCAGGGGTAAGAGAAAGGCTGGAATGTGGGGTGAAGGGAGGAGCAAGGACCTCATATTAGCAATATGTTTCTTATACTTATTTTGAGTAAAATAAAAACTAGTGAGATATTTCTAACCTGCCAAAACAAAGTGAATCTTTGCCCCTGGCTACAGCTTTCAAATGAAAATAAGACACTCTGAGATGCTTGCTTTAAACATCTTTTATAGCCGTACACTTTCCCCTGACTTTTCTTTATATTGTTCCATGGGGCTTGCTATTTTATACATCTCTTTTATTTTCTTTAAGCCAGCAAAATCCTGGTTTGGATGCTTTGCCTTCCAGTGACCCAGCTGCCTTATCATTTTATCTAATAGTTGTAAAATTTGAAAGCTCTGACAAATCCCTTATGGCCTTGCTGAGCCCAAGGAAAGAATTTTCAGTGGATCCTGGAAATGGAAGCTCTGCAAAGAAATTTTGCTGTGGCTAACTTTTAAACCAAACGCATAGTCTTTGAATGAGGATCTTGAGACTGAAATCACTCTGTAACTTAGTTGTATCAATTTTAATTTTGCATTTATATCTTGTTGTTTGTTTTTGCCAGGCCCCGGAGGCCACACTCATGGCTACCGTCTCACTTTCTTTCCCAGTATATTTCCCAGAGCAGAACTCCATAGGATTTATGACCCAATTTTTGCCTTTTGATTTAATCTGAGAAACATCCAACTCACATCAAGCACACAGCTGGCAGTTAGGAACGATAAAGCTGTCCCTCTGCCAATGCAAGTTTGCTAAAAGGTTCAGAGTCTGCCTCTTGTACTTCCTGTGCCACAGTCTCTCTTCCTACACATAGATTTGATTTCTGCTGCTGTGTTTATTTAACTACACTTGTGGTTTAGAAAAATTTAACTACCATAACAAAATTCATCAGAAATATATTTACTAGTGTAGGGGAGGAAGACAATTCCTCTACCCTCTCTAGGGCCTTCTGGCTGGCCTAAGAATTAAATTAACAAAGCTTTATAACATGTATACATGGGAAAAAGCCAGGAAAACTGAGCAGCTCGCCAGAATGGCCAAAGCTGCCACTTTAAATATTATCTTCAGCTAAAGACAAAGGAGGATGTTGGGGGTAGTGATTTGGGATTTCAGAGGGGAGGAAGGCAACTTACATGGAGATGGAAATGCAAATGGGCCAACTATAGACAATATGACCTGAGAGACACATTTTACATTACATTAAAGTTATCTTATGGTATTAGCTCCTTCCTGGAACAGGCCCTTCTGTTTTAAATTCTGATAGGCAGTTGGAGGGGAGGTCAAAGTGGTTTTCAGAGTCTTTTGTTCTTAAAAATAATCAAGCCAAAGAAACACATTTTGAAGTGGCCAATTCTGATCCCCTACACTAGATATGGAGAACAGATTGGGGATTACCAGAGAGGAAGGGGCAGGGGAGGCTGAAGGGGTAAAGGGGCACATGTGTGTGGTGATGGATGGCAGCTAGATATCCGGTGGTGAACACGATGCAGTCTATACAGAAGTCAAAATATAATCATGTGCACCTAAAACTTACATAATGTTATAAACCAATGTGACCTCAATAAAAAATAATGTTTTTAATATATATCTACTAAAAGAAAGCAATTCAAGACATTTGTTCCCATATGAAAAATTGAACCTGGTATGGGAAAATTAATAATATAAAATAATAAGAGATAAAATAGTGATTTGAATATGATATTGATAATAGTATGCAATCTTATTTTCCCTATTTCTAGAAAATGCTTTGTAAACATCTCAATATCTGTCCTGGCTAATTAATTATTGATAACATTTTCTACATTATTTTTTGTATCATAGATGGAATGCTTTTAAATGCATATTTTTAAAGACCTCTAAACTAGAACTATATTTGCATAGTCTAGGAAGAATTAATCTTTAAGATACCCAAAATATTCTACTAACTTATTTGTTTATATGGTGATTACAAATACCAAACAAGGTCCTAAAGTCTTTAAATATTAGTTCCTTTCATTACTCTAAGACATCTGTGAGATAGATGCTATTACTATTATTCGTTTTTAGAAAAAAAGAAAACCTAGACACCAAGAAGTTGTGTCTTACCCCAGGTCACACAACTAGCCGCTGGAGGCAGAGGGATGAACACTGGCTTCTGACTCTGGGCTCCACAGTCTTAGCCACTCCATCCTCAATGCTCTTCCTTAATATCATAAACTGCTTGTTCATGTTAGGTATACTTATTCATACCAGCTAACACTCAACTCAGAAAGTCCTTGTAGGTCCTCAGAAATCTTGACCTATATGGCATATCTAAACTGGTACTTTACTGATTCATATCCATAAGCAATTAAAAAAAAGTAACATTCTTCTGGCGAAAAAATGCTTGTGCTATGAAAGTGGGTCCTATATATTTAACAGTAATTTAATACTTAAAATATATTTTCTAATCTTGGATTGTTGGCAACATTTCTATAATTCATTTTTATTCACTAATTTTTTACTATTGGATTCTACTTCTTTAAGTAAATTAAATGCATTTGAAATGCTGCCTTGGGCAAGGTAAAAGTTATGCATGTTTACAGTATTTAGAAAGCAGCTAATATATTTACTTTACTAAATGACTACAAAAGGATGCTTGCCCAAAAAAAGGGCAAATTGCACATTATCATTACTAAACACAACGCCAGTGGGAATGGAGCAAAACAGATGGATGTCAGACACATTTCAGATTAAGAAATGAAAGAATTGGCTACTCACCAGCTCTGGGTGCCAAACAAAAGCAGGCATTGCTTGAGCCCTGTCCACTGATGAGCTCATGAGAGGTATGGGGACGTCAGCCTTCGATTAGTCCACAGGGCAGCCAAGTAGTGAGAGGTACAAAGATGGCAATAGGAGCAAGAAAAATGGTGACGCACTTAATGGGAATTGGAGCTTTAGGAGGGGTAATTTCTTGAAATTGTTTTGGATGAGTTGAATTTGAACTGTGTCATGAAATTATAAAGTTGCCGAAGATGCTAAGAGCTAGGGGCCAACAGCTCAAGCAGGGCATCAGGATTAGAGTAGAAATTTGAGCGTCTCCTGTACAGACTTGAGAACCGAAACTAAGCAAGTGGATTCACTATACTGCATTAGGGAAAATTTGATTACTGTACCATTAGGCCTAGGGAGGATGTTAAACATAATGGTTATGAGCCCTATCTTTTAAATTAGACAGCTATGAGCCCTGCCACATGTTAGCAGTATAACTTTAGGCAAATCACTAAACCTTTCTAAGTCCTAATTCCCTAATCTGTAACATGCAAGTAATATGTACGTCACTGTGGTGGACACAACTCTGAAACGGTCCTCAAGATGCCCACCCTTGGTCTTCCTGCCCTGTATAAACCGACCCCCTTGAGTGTAGGTGGAACCTGTAAATAGAAGCTAGTCATTCCTTGATTAGGTGATGTTATAAGGCAAAAGGTGATGGCAGGTCACCCCCAAGATTCTGGTAAATTTTATCAGACGGGGTTGTAATTGGCTAGAAGGAGAAGCTGGAGAGATGCACTCCTGCAGGTCTGGAGGAAAGCGAACATTCGTGCTGCAGTCTGTTTACAGCAGCCACGTGGCCAGGAACTGCAGGTGGCCTCTAGGAGCTGAGGGCCATTGACTGCCAGCAAGAGAAAAAGGATCTCACACTACATCCGAAGGGAAATGAATTTGCCAATAGCCAGTTATCTTGGAAGAGGACCCTGAGCTTTTTGTGAGATGCCAGCCCCCACCAATACTTTGGCTTCATCTCAGCGAAACCCTGAGCAGAGGACCCAGCTAATGGAAACTGTGAAAGAATAAATTTCTCTTGTTTTAAGTCACAAAATCTGTGGTAATTTGTCATGCAACAATAGAAAACTAATATGCTCACAGACTTAGATGACTAAATATAATAATAATTATTATAAAATGTCTATTATGGTACCTTCCATATAATAATATCAAATAATTGCTACCTTGGTGGCATTGTTATGTATGGTCCTGAATTCTATTTCCATTTCTAGCTTTGAAAATAAATACCAATTTACATACAAAGGCTCAAAGAAATCCATCAGGAAGCAGTGTTTTATTGACAACTGTGTAGCATTTCTATAAAATTTTGATCCATGTGGATTTTTTCTTCTCTACCTTTTTATTTGATTTCATTAAAATTTAACTAGAGGAAAATCTCAAAAAATTATCTGAAAAGGCCATTATTAGACTATTAAGATTTCAATTTTTGTTGTTTGGGTTGTTATCTGCTTTGTTGTCTAAAAGGATTAGTTAAAAAATGACTGAACACATTAATAATGTAAATTTGCTCAGGTCCAAATATAACGTTAAAGTACTAATGAGATTTTTGTTTTGTTAAGTGTTTTATGGAAACCAAGTTCAAAGTAAATTTAGGCATAAAAGGTTAATTCTGGAAAAAGGTTAATTTTGTAATGGTCCAAAAAGAAAAGCTGTAACACTACCATGGAAAATCAGATCCCCTTTTCCCTCTGAGCTGGTTGACGTGCAGGACTGTGGGGTCGTGATCCCATGCGCGCGTCTCCACACCTGTGTGGCTTTGCTTCTGCTCTGCCCTCTGCCCAGACTGCCCTTTAAAATCAATTTACTTCTGTGCAACTCTTTCCCTTAAAAACAAAATGATGGGGAACAAATTATCCCCATGTCTACATCGTTTGCTATATTATAAGCTTTGCTATGTTATGAGTTTCTTCACAGGAAAGATATTTTTGCATTTCTGGTTACTAGCATGGGTATGAACCCAATAAATGCTTACTAAACACAATGTAATTAATGAAACATTACTCACAAATTAGCATGCTTAAGTATTTGCTTGGCAAAACTAGGTCAAGTTAATTTATTGTATTATCTCCACACTCTTCTGTTAGTTAAAAGGAATGTGACCTAGCAAGTTTATAATCTTGGTAGCATTGTGTGAGTGACTTTCAATGATTATAAGTATCAACATGGCCATCAGGAAAATGCAGAAAATTCAATCAATCAAGTAGTACATCTATCACAAGCCAAAATTATTATAATTTTTTTTTTTTTTTGAGGAAGATTAGCCCTCAGCTAACTACTGCCAATCCTCCTCTTTTTGCTGAGGAAGACCGGCTCTGAGCTAACATCCATGCCCACCTTCCTCTATTTCATGTGAGACGCCTACCACAGCATGGCTTGACAAGCAGTGCCATGTCTGCACCCGGGATCTGAACCAGCGAACCCCAGGCTGCTGAAGCGGAATGTGTGAACTTAACTGCTGCACCACCAAGCCAGCCCCAAAATTATTCTAATTTTCTTGACAAAGTTTTCTGATTGCACTCATTAAATCTGATATTATGTAAACACACCCAATAAACTAGTTACTTCAGGGGAAACAGTCTTTAAATAAGATTTTGGCATTGTGTGGATGAAAAGCCCAAGTCATTATATTCCTTTCACATTTCTTCTAGATGTGAGGATAAAATTAAGTAATTTAGGAAAACCAGTGCAGTAACATAAAAATAAATTCTATAAGTCATATTAAAAAATGAAATTCGATTCATAGAATATGCACGTGGTGTGATGATTATTTAAAACGTCTTAAATCTCAATTGGGATAATTCTGTCACTGAGTGATATATGCATATTAAGGGTTTGTTAAACAAGTGATTTTTATCCCATTGCTTATTTTCTAATTATTTAAGATCACTTTTATGATAAATCTACAAATGTTTTCATATTTATCAGAAGCATAGTATTTTACAGGGAAAAAGTGAGGGTTTAAATACAGGGTGGTATGTTTTTAAATTTAGAAAGGCATTATGGAAAATGAAGCTAATGAAAGTCACAATAAACATTAGAAATAATTTTTTTTAGAAAAAAGGTGTAATAGCACAAGTTAAGAAAATGTAGGCTAGGAAAAATTTTAGTAATCATAAAAGCCCCTTTAATAAAGTCCAGAATTCTACACATGGTGCCAATATTTTTCCAAATCTAGCTCATGGCATCTACTAGAGAAATTTCTGAAGGATTTACACCTTCCTTCCTCACAGCCATCCTGGTTTTGTTGAAGTAGAACACGGGTTGGAAAATGTTTTATGCAAAGGGCCAGATAGTAAATATTTCAGGCTTTGCAGGCCAGGCGGGCTCTGTCATAACTACTCAACCCTGCCCTGTGGTGTGAAAGCAGCCGCAGACACTATGTAAATGAACGGGCATGGCAGTCAAACTTTACTTACACAAACAGGAGGCATGCCCAATTGACCTGCTTGCCAACTCCTGATATAGATTAATGTTAGCATTTTTATAGCCATTTTTAAACAAGACTATAAGAAACTATCTTCACAGTTAGTAGTAGATATATAAAAGGATATAGTCATTATAACATTTACAATACAAGTAACAATACCAAAGTTCTATCTGATGCATTTCTAGATGCATCATTGAAATGTATCATTGAACCGTCCAGAGAAAGGGAACAGATTTCATGTGTAGGAGTTTTCCTCCATTCTTTGTTATTGTAGGAACTAAAAGCTTATATCTCCCATTTACTGAGTGAAGATCACAAAGTGGGGATTGTTCTCTTCACATTACAAATATCATATAGTTATTTACTTCTCACAGCCTCAAAGGCGAGTAGTACATTGCCCATTTTACATGTGAATAAACTGAAGCTAAAAAGACTATGTAACTCTCTCTGACTTCCACAGCTATTAAGTGACGGAGCTGAAATTCAGATCAATATGGTTTTCAAAGCCTCTGCTTAGTACTGCAACAATGAAATGAGTGTGCAAACATTCTTAAATCTAAATTCTAATTTGTTCCCAGTTGGAAAAAAAAAAAAAACAGAGAGAGAGATTTACTCTTATAAAAGTTGATAGCTTAGCATACCACTATAATTAAATTTACATATTGGAAAATATTTTCAAATGTACTTTGTATATTACATTACAGTTTGGATGTTGACTGTGAGTGAATACTTTTTTTGTTTATCAGCCAATAGCTACAAAACAGTTTGCAGTTTCCAATCAACATAGCCTTAAGGAACAGACAGACTCTAAATTTACTTTATAATTACAGAACTCAAAACTCAGTTTAATTTGCATTTGCATTGTCATGTTGCCAAAGCGCTATTCATCTCCTGACTATAATCTTGGGGGACAGACAGATGATGTGAATGTAACCCTCTCCCTGGGACCTCATTCACAGTAACAGTTGTATCAAAAGAATTGCTAAAGGGTAGAGAATCAATTCGCCTGAACACATAATAATCTTATTCTATGTTCATTAATGGAAAATACAAATTTACTTACTATGTAGAAAACCTTTGAATTGGAAAAGAATTTGATTCATGTAAGAGAAAAGAGAAGACTGTGTGACCCACTCATTCCAGGGTTGGTTGTCAGAAAACTCAGTTCTGATTTTGAGTTTTTACTACCTAGTTGGTAACTTTGGAAAAACCACTTAACCTCCTCAAGCGTCAGCTTGCTCAGCTGTGAAAGAAGTGTGTAGGGGAAGAGAGTGAAATAGTTCTAAAATTCTATGATTCTATCTCTGACAAAAGGATTAGTAAAATCCTCATATCTAAGCATTGGGGTTAATCTCTTCATCATCTATTACAGGGCCATATAATTAGCCCTGTTCTGTTCATCTTTTTCATCAGTTACTTGGAGGGGGATGTAGTCTGTTTATCAAATTTTCAGATAAAACAAAGCCTGGAAGAAAAGTGAATGCGAAAGATGACAGAGCCAAAGCCAAAAACCCTGACAGGCTGGAATAATAGGCCAGCTCAAATCACACGGAATATATACCAGAGGTAAATATCTGCCCCTAGGTGCAGATACTAATGGCTCAAGCACACTTCAGGTGTTCCACAATAACATTAGCCACCGGCAGTGTATGGCTGTGAGAACCTATTGGACATTTGTAGAGCTACAATAGATGTCTTTCTAATAGCTTTAACCTCCCGTTCTTCTCTATCATTTCATAGGACTTCCGAACAGTATTAAAACCTGGATAAGCTTGGGGGTCTGTCTTCTCCGTGTCGTCACCCAGGCCTCTGTTTATTCTCCACAAATAAAGTCATCTAGTTGGGAAAATTGGTGCCACTATAAATTCATGGCCACCAACCTACATTGAACCTTCTACGCAGCTCACAAATGTTATGTCTGTTTTTTCAGCCTTCTTTCCCAGTCTCCACGATGACTATTTTAACTCTTCTCTGCATCCTCAAACTTCAGAGCTTCATTGTTCCCATCAGTTTCAGAAGAGGAATTTGTGTCCTGCTCTTCGGAGAAAAATTATTACCCTTAGATGACATCTCTGAAAACTGACTTCCGGATCGTCAGCCATTTGTCCTTTCTTCTTTCCATTACCATAGAGGAAATTTCTAAACTATTAAAAGGTCACTTCTTCCACCCAGGCATTGACTCTTGTAGCAGATATTTCTCCTACAGTGGGTGGGCATCGTTTTTTTTAACACTCTTTCTAATTTCATAAAATCCCGTGTCCTAAGACTTGCCTCTATGACATAACACGTGACTCAGCTTTCCAGCTGCCTTGTCAGTAGGATGCAAACATATGACAGAGGCTGTACCCATCAGGTGCAAGTCTTTTATTCTGCTTAAACCAATGAGAATGAATTTTGCTTTTTGCACCTAAGAACCCTAGGAAATACAGATGGTATTCCCTCTCTCTTTTGCAGAAGCTATAGAATATTCGCTCTGCTGTATCTTCAGTTCCTCTGTTCTGCTAGGCCCTCTCTGCAGAATCTAAACTACTGTAGTCTTTCCGGTTTAATAAAACCCTCCCTCGAATCCCATGATCGGGCAGCTACTGCCCTATGACTTTCTCCCTTTCTCGAAGAAAAAATTCATTTATTGGCTCTAATTTAGTACTTCTAATTCCTTACTGCTTTGTCCTGCCATAACCCAGGCTGCTCTAGCAGCTTTCACACAGTTGAGGGCTCTCTCTTACTAAAAGCCCCTCTTTTCTCGGCTTCTGTCATGCAGCCTCCCTGCGACGCCTGCCTCTTCCACTGTCCTTTTTTCAGGATCCTTTGCTATTTACTCTCCTTCCTCACAGTTCCTTAGGTCTTGATCTTAAACTTCATTTTCTTCTTAATCTACTCACTTTCCCTAAGAAATCTTCTCCACTCCCCATTGCTCGGCTTCAGCTAGCAATATTCCTTTGATTCCAAAATTTCTGTCTTCAGAATAGACCATACCTCTGAACTTCAGGCCCATATAGTCAACAAATACCATACAGACATTTTCACTTGGATGTCTCATTAGGGATCAGAGTCAAATATTCAAACTGATTCCTGATCTACCTACACACCACTCACACACACCACACACACACAGTCACTCATCTGCTGGTGGTTTTTATACCTGATGCATTTACTCACCCAGTGCCTAATACAAGAAATCTGACTATCACCAAGGGTCAATGTGGAGTCTTCTAAGAGTATGTCTAAGTAATATATATATTCTACTTCATTCTTTGCCCCTGATGTCTATTATTGCTGTGAGGTGAAGAATAGAGAGAGGAGGGAGTATGAAAGCCTTTATATTTCCTCTATGCTTACTTTTCTTTTTTTGAAAGATTCTTTAGATTCTACGTGCACAAATACCATTAATCACCTGTTCATACTGTGTAGCACTTTACGATGTATTTTTATCCTTAATCCAACAGAAGTCTGTATCCAGCCAGAGAAGGAAGACAAAGTGAGCCACCAGCGAAACACTGTGCTCACAGTCTCTAGCTGTGATTTCAAAGAGGTTTCTTTGGAAGCAGTTTTCTATCCCACTAGTTTTTAATAGGAGAGGGAAAATTGGTTTACAATATGAACTTTTAAACTTTCCCTTATTTTCATACCAATTGCTTGCCCTGCGCTTGAACCCAACAATTTCCCATATATTCAAGTGCTTTTGTACTCATAGTTCTTAGCCAGAATCAAAGCAGTTTAGCTGAATGAGTCTGTGCTGTCATACAGGCCACAGATAAAAAGACCAGGCACATAAGTGGCGGCAATTCAGGCACTTTCTAATGTAGTTTTTTCCACTTTTGAGCTTATTGAACTAAACTGCTGAACCTTTTTAGGTTTGTCTCTGGATTTTGACCTTCATTTGTCCAAGTTCTTATTGCATTTGAAGCATTTTAACTGCTGAAAAGTATGCTCATGTGGTTACAGTCATAATTCCTTACTGTTTGTAGTAATTTATTTCTTCACTTTTTCAGAATATGTGATTATTTTCAATGCTTGAGATAACTTCCTAATTATTTCACTGATATTGCATTAGTGATCTCCAAATGACTATAATAGACTAGAAATTCTTTTCATATTATGTAGATGTCTAATTCTTGAAAATGCTTTTGCAAGTTATTGAAGAGATGAAAAGAATAGTAGAAGGGACCAATGAATGGGACAAAGGATTGAATGATGAAGAATAAAGGAGAGTTGAAGAAAGTCAGAGACTTAGAGTAACATTTAGTGTCAGGTGGTAGTAGGGTCAGGAGAAAAGAATGCTTTCTGCCTGTGATCTATTAGTAAAAGAGGATCACACACTCAACGTTGAGGAGAAAAGATGTAATAATGCTAGGCTAACGGGCACTGTTTACAGAGGTAGCTACTTCGTATTTAAAACTGAGAAAGTAAAAAACACATTTCATTACCCACATAAATAAAAGGGCCAACCTAAAGCTGTGCTGAATGCAATGGCAATAATACGTGTTGTGTATGTTTTAGAGTTGGAGAAGAGGGCCTCTGAAGTTGCAGTTTCTAGGTTGGCATTTCCGAGCTGTGTGACCTTGCACAAGTTACTTAACCTTTCCAAGCCGCTGATGCCTCATTTGTAAAAGGGGATACGTAATTACAGGGTTGTACTGAGGATTAAAATAGATTATCCATGTAAAAATAGTTCTTAGCACAGTTCTCACACCAAATGAGAGCCCGAGACATGTTAGACATTCCTGCCAGAGCAGTGCTGAAGGGACGTCTTAGGGATGATGGGTTCAAGGGACAGGGTCTTAAGGCTACAGGGGGAGGAAGAGGAGAAATCAGGTGGAAAATGGGAAATGTTGCAGTCAGGGATGGAACCCTGTGTGGCAATCAGTCTTCCATAACCTTTTGAGAGTCAGGCAATATGTTTAAGAGCCCCAGTTCTAGAATTAATAAGCGGCAGAGTCAGTCCTCAAAGGCAGATATTTCTAACTGTGCAACATTCAGAAAATTGCTTTCCTTTTAAAGAGGCTTAAAGGTCTCAGCTGTCTTTTCGTTAAAAAAAATACAGATAATAATAGTACTTCTGAGAGCATTGCCTGGCACATAGTAGTGCTCAATAAAAGCTAGCCACTGTAAGGGGATGATTCTGATTCTTTGTATTTTTCCCCTCTCCTCTCCTCTCGTCTCCTCATCCATCCCCTCCCTCTCCATTCCTTCCCC
Source organism: Equus quagga (assembly GCF_021613505.1). Classification (NCBI taxonomy): domain Eukaryota; kingdom Metazoa; phylum Chordata; class Mammalia; order Perissodactyla; family Equidae; genus Equus; species Equus quagga. Next base: position 7,156,251 of record NC_060281.1, read on the forward strand.
TCCCCCTACTTCCACTCATGCCTGTCTCAGATATGTCAAATCATCTGTATTGGTGAGCTGAATATAGATGTTGATCATATCTTCCTATCTAAGCCTGGGACACACAAATAATAGGCAATGTATACAGCTTATACAAAGGACTGACTGAAAAATTAAATTGTTGATGGTCGTGGCTACGAAAACCAATTGTGACAATGTTAAGACTGAAGGAGACCAGCGAAAGTGTTGTAGACTAGCAACAGTTTGGAAACTACTGTATTTTTCTTTAAAAAAAAACACAAAAACACAAAAAACTTCATGGAAGAGAGATGACTGAGTTTTACCCAGAACATCTACACTTTCTTGGAGGTGTATTATCACCATTTGTTGAAAGAGTGGAAATTGATGGCTAGCTATTAAGCTCCTGTAAAACTCAGAGGCTTTGAGTTACCTACAACAGTAAGAGATCCCAAAGAGGTCCAACAAAAGCCACTGGTTATCACTAAGTTCAATTCATCCCCATATAAAATGCACCTACAACGTGAGGAAAGCTTCCAGTTAAATGCTAAAGCAGTAAAGCAGAAAATAAGAATATTGTCTTTTCTTCCTTGTATTATTGCACATACACGTGTCCATGTGGGTAGGTGCACACATATATTTTTAATCATCCGCTGCTTATTTCTACACGAGTATCCTGTTTGCATCACAAGATCAAACATAAAACTGACTTATCACCCTCCACTGCTAAACTCCTCTTCCTCCTGAGTTTCCTGTTTCAGCTTCTGTCCCCTCTCTTATGTGGGTCACTCAGACTTGCAAACATTACTGTTTCATCTTGAGATCTCCTTTCACCTTACCCCACCATCTACTCATTGCCGAGTCCAGTCCCTCCTGCTTCAGGAAGTCCTTCCCATCTATTCCTTCCTCTCTTTCGCTATGTCCAGCATCCTTGATTTGACCCTCACTCCACCACATGAACTGTCGTCACAGCTTTCTAACCTGAACTAATCTTCTTACTCTTCCTAATTCAAGTTATCTGTACATTGCTGGCAGTTTAGGATTCTGGAAGGACACTTCTAATTTTGCTACTCTTCTGCTCATAAACGTTAACGTCTCTGGCTGCGGAATGAAGTTCGATTTCTTTTTTCTCTCATGCCAGCCCTCTCTGATCCTCCTCCTCCCTAAATCTGTTTTCTATGACTCCTCTTCACATGGTCTGTGCTCCTGGTCAACTGAACTCGCAGCTTTCCTGTTTACTCACCAGGTTGTTCCACTGCTCCCCTTACTCATGCTGATATAATAAGCTCATTGTTTGCTGACTGAAACTATCAACTAATTAATTGACTAATTTTCTCCGTTAGAGTGGAAACTCATTGAATTAAGGATCTACATGTGATGCATTTTGGATCCTAAGGTGCCTTGAGCAAAGTTGCTTTGAAATATTTTTTAAATTAATTAGTATTTAAGCTTCCTTATCTCAGTTAAGGATTTTAAAATCACTTAACTGCTTGTCTTTTAACAATAATATTCATGGTAGAGTAGAGCCTTGTGTTTCTGTTGGCTGATAAATTATTCATCTAGTTTACAATTTTCCCATAAAGGAGGAAAGATTTTTCTCCCATGACCACCATCTTTCAGTGTATTCTGCTTCCAGGAGACTGACCCAAACCACCCTGTTCTGTCGCCATTCAGGCTTCAGGCTGTTCCTACTGACATGGCATCATCTAGGTCATTTTTTTCTCTGACGACCATATTCTCTTTCTTCTACACCATATTTCAAATTTTATCTGACAGGGTTTTTTTTTTTTTTTATTATTACATGTGAATGTCCCACCCTCTACCAACCTGGCAATTGTAGGTTGGAAAAAAAAATCACTATGAAGATTTGAAATCTATGACAAAAACAGGTATATTTATTTCTGAGAGTTATTTTGATGACTAAAAAAAAGACATCTCTAATTATGTGAGTCCACTTAAATCAACATCAAATTACATTATAATATTAAATATAACATTGTTTCATTTGGTAACGTCTTTTTTATAGTCCCCCAAGTAATCTTTATGATAATCATAATAACATGATTCAAATGTGCAGGAATTTTTGTGACATTTTAAAAATCATTATGTAGAACTTTAGATTTTTCTTTGCTTATAGTCTGGCTATTCTAAAACTAAAACACATTAAATCCATGCTATTATTAGTACTTGATGTAATGAATAAGTTTGAAAATATATTCTTCATGAGATCACAGTTTATCATAAACAATGGCTTTTTTTTTAAAGATTTGCACCTGAGCTAACATCTGTTGCCAATCTTATTCTTTTTTTTTCTTTCTTCTTCTCCTCAAAGCTCCCCAGTACATAGTTGTATATTCTAGTTGTAGGTCCTTCTGGTTGTGCTATGTGGGATGCGACTTCAGCATGGCTCGTTGAGCAATGCTAGGTCCACACCCAGGATTCAAACCGGTGAAACCCCAGGCTGCTGAAGCAGAGTGCGCCAACAACCACTCAGCCACATAGTGGGCCCTGAAATGGCTATTATTTAATGAACAAATTAAAAAGTAGTTGATATAATCAATACTTTCTGATTGGCAAGTCAATCGCCTTGGTTTTCCCACATAGAAAAAGTTTTTTAAACTATAATTTAAGCTATTTCTATGAATTAACAGTGTTATTATGAAATTCATTGTTTTAATAGTAGGCGAAGTCTACTAAAATTCACACTTAAAATGATAGCTACTTTTCAATGATTACTTTTCAATAATTTGCAATTTGCTTCTCAGCTTTTGCTTAAGTGTGTTAAAATGTTGTTATTCTAGCAAATCTGTAAGTACTGTATCCATACTTTTGAAATCCTTGGGAATTTAATATTCAATTCAAACAGTCATTATTTGAAAAGTATAAAGAAGAATATTACACTAAACATTTAAGTGTAAAATTATCTAGAAATGGTATAAATTATCAATGTTTCTCCTATCCTTGGATACATAAAAGATATAACAGATGAAACAAACAAAATCATTTTTTCTTATGGTCAAACTTGTGGCTTCTCTTTTGTTCTGTTTTTTTGTTTGTTTTTGCTTTGCTTTTATGTGCGTGCATTCATGAATAAATATGCATGAGAAATACTGGGGGAAAAAACTGTATAAGTTCTATAAATCAATAGGCTTTTTGATTCTTCTGTGGTCCTAAGGAAGTTTTACCATTGGTCTCTAAACAAGTCTAATTGAGAAAGATAGTACCATCCTTGAGGTTCCATATAATCCACTCCATAGCAAAGATGATGGCGCTAAGCTTCTACCTCTAACAGTAGGTACATGAGCTATTCTGAAAAACATTCCCACTAAAAATCAATTAAGATGTGGGGCAAAATAAAATGAGCATGCTTTTAAAAGCAGAGGTGAGTCCAGATGATCATTCCCAGAGTTCAGAAAATAAAGGAAAGCGCTGAGGACCAAAAACCAGAGACGATCTACAAAAGAATGGAGACAAACAGTGAAACCACAACAGTTGCTGGTTTCAGGTACCTAGAGATAAGGGTTTTAAGGACAGCATGAGACGCAAAGAAAGATCTTTGTGTGTGGACAAAGTCAAGAGTTGAAACAGCAAACTTTTCACAGTTTAGTCCTCTGAGGGACTTCAGTCAGTGAAACGGTGAGGGGAAAGAAGACCCTACCAGCAAACAAGGGCAACGAGAAAACTGTTGGTGTTCAGCCACCTTGACCACAGGTGTACACGTGACCCCCTCCCCAGAAGTCCTCTACAGCCCTGACCTCACGCACATCTCCGGTTCTAATTTATATTACAAATTTGGTTAAAGAAATTCCAAACTAGGAAGTACTATAAAACAGTCTCAATCTGAAAGCCTCAGGATATTTGGAAGAAGCAAAAGCAAATCCACTTTTGTAAATCCAAATTCCACAAATCAGGCGTCTATAGATTCTCACCAATAAACATCAATCAAAAATAACTACATAGCAAAAAAGACAGACTACCAGCTAAGAAAGATGACCTCGAGCAAAATGCGTCAGAGAAAATGAATAATAGCATTACACCCCCGAGGATTTTTGGTGTTAGAGTCATTACATTCAGAAACAAAATTACCCAATTTAAAATGCTGAAGAAAATACAAGAGGGAATTAAAAAATAAGCAAGGCAAAAAGAGAATATCACAAAATTCCAGGCAATGAAATGAAATATATAATCATTGAAAATGTCACAGATGAATTAAATAGCAGATTGGATAGAGCTGAGAAAAGACTTAAGTACAGGAAGTTAGATCTGAATATTTTAATGCAGAGAAACAAAGCGAATATGTAAGAAGAGTTGAAAATGTGGTGGACTGAAAGAGAAAGTGCAGATGCCTAATTATTCTAGCATATTTCTAAATTATTTTAAAATGTCAACAATAGAATCCAACCAAGAGAGAAATAAAATCTTCAAATTGCAGAGAGAAACTAAATGTCTGTCTACAAGTGTTTGCACAACTAAAATTTACTGAAAAATATAGCCCAAATAAATATATCTTCAGAAAAAAAAACAACTGAGAGACTTTACCAGCAACAGATACTCACTAAAACAACTTGAAAAGGAAGTACTTCCAGAACAAGGAAATTATTTCAGAATTAAAGTTAGAAAATTAAAAAGGAAAAAATTGTTTATATAAAACAATAATTTGAATATATCACTTGGATCAAAACAAAACAATATATAAACGGATGAAATTCTTCCAGTTTCTCCATGACGTTATTTTTAGCGAGTCACACTGGTCCTCAGCTTTCTTCTTTACCGTTGCGAGCTGTCTGCCACCAGCTGTAGCCTGTTTTTTGCTTTGATTAGGGATATGCTATATGTTCTAGATGAAAAGACCCACAAAAATTTCATGTCAGGGCCCTTAATTTTCACGGGAATTCATTCTCCATCCTTAAGCACTCATGTATCTTACCAAGACATCTAGATACTCTCTATTTTTAGATACTATAAATGGGTATTATCAGCAAGATACCATCAGCATAGTAAATCATTCAATAGAGTATTTTGTGGGAGATTTAGTAAAGCAAACGAGGTCCTCATGGATTAAATTGTGATACAGTGTTGGAGAATTGATGTAACCTTGAGGTAAGACTGCGAAGATATAATGTTATCCCTGCCAGGTAAAGGCAAACTAATTCTAGAGTTCTCTGCTTGTTAGAATAGAGTAGAGGCTTTGCTGAATTGATACTTACATACCAGAGGCCAGGAGACTGTGTTCATCTGGTCCAATAACGTGATCGCACCTGAAACAGCGGCTAAGATTGCAATCGTGATGGATTAAGCTTACTATTTACACTGTTATTCTCAAAGACATTCTGAACCAGCCGAACCTGAAGAGAAAAATAACGGGCATATAGTACAAATCACCCTGCCTGTTCTTTTAAATCTTAATGGAGACATTGAACACTTTTAGTCAGAGCTGCTTTGGTAGAGAGATGAGGAGAGAAGACAAATTAGAAAGGACTGAGGCATTGCAAAGACCTCATCATTGTGCCCTTACAAGTGCTATTTCTCTGGTTTTCTGTGTTCTATTTCCCACGATTACCAACAACTTTAAGATTATAATTTGTCTTCTAAACAGATGTGAAGAATAGCATCACAATCATTTATGTACCCACTGCTGAGTGTAAGAAGCGAAAGGTTCTAACACATTTGAAACCCTTGTGTAACCCATCTCAGGAGTAAGCACTGTATTGAATTTGTCCCTATCATCCCCACGTATTTATTTGTACTTAGCATGCATCACTAAATAACAGATAGTATTGTTTTAAACACTTTATATAAATAATACCAACTGTAGCTATATAGTCTTTTGCAGTTTGCTCCTTTTGCTCAATATTATGCTCTAGAAGTTGATCCATGTTAATATTTGTAGGAGTAACTTATTTCACTGTTGTATAGTATTCATTTATATGACTCCATCACAATTTATACTCCAACATTCTATTAATAAAAATTTAGACTTTCTTTGTAATTATTGTATCCTATAAATTATACTCTTCTGAATATTCTTGTATATACCTTCTTCAATACATATGCAACAGGTTCTTGACAGATCTAGGCAAGCAATTGGTTGTTAGTTTATGCACTTCTTAATTACTACCAGATACTGCTAAATAGCTTTCCAGTGTGTTTGTACCAAATTTTTACTCACCCTAGTAGTATGCAACAGTTCCAGTTACTCCACATCTGCACCAACACTTGCCATGATCAGACTTTTTAATTTCTATCAATCCGAAAGCTGTAAAATTGTGTGTGTAATAGTGATTGAAATTTGTATTTCCTGAGTACTAATGAGGTGAGGCATTTTTAAATGTATTTCATTTTCTGCAAATATCTTTTGCCAAAATTTCTTATTTTGAGAAGATTTCTCTAATTCTCTGGGTTCTGATTTCCATGGTCATCAATGACTTACTGATTATAATTTTCTTCCAATGTAGTATTACTGTAGGAAAAAATATGACAATCATAGAAATGTCAGCATCCTCATCCATATGATAGTTATATTTTTTAAATTAATAAATTAACATTCTGCTGTCCATCACATGGTCATATTTAAACAGCATGAGTTGTTTCTTGTGCCTGATCACTCCAACCATGATGGGAGCAAGTTTGGGGACCACCAAAGTACAAGGCTGGGACCTGGCAGCTTATTTGTACCTTTACTTTTGAAGTCCTGTGTGTGCTCGCTTCGGCAGCACATATACTAAAATTGAGGTCCTGTGTATATTGCCTAATTAATGATTTTCAAACATAATTAGCAAACTAGTACTCATAAACCTTATATAGAAAGCAGAACAGAGTGGAAGAACTCTAATTGAAGCCTCACAGAAGCCCAGACTCTGGCTGACCTGCTCGGCCATCAAAAACTGGGCAAGGTAAATCTGGGGTTGGAGGAAGAAAATATACATTAGAAATAAAATAAGGACATAACCATAGATGAAGTGTACATTAAAAGTTTTATGGTACTATATATAAATCAATGGCAATGTGTTGGAAAACTTCTCTGAAAGAGATGATTTTTTTGAAAAAAAGAAAATTACCAAAATGATGCAAGAAGAGACAAAGACCAATAAGCAGAGGCATTAATGGAAGCAGTGAAACTAAACAATGAATGTTCAAAATACAGTGTAGTATAGTGTGAATAGCATATAGGGTATTTGGAGAATTATGAGGTCTTGGAAGGTAAGGTGGGAATGATCTTTTAGGCCAAATTAAAAGGTTACCATCTTGTTGGTAGTGGGAAACCACTGAAGACTCTAACAGGAAAATAGCAACCAAATTTATGTTTAAATAAAAGAAATTCGACAGAAATTGAACAGAGGATAAACTGAAGCTGCAAGGACTCGTCAGGAAGCATTTGGAAGAGTACAGGCAAGAGAGGAAGAAGGCATTACAAGGGAAGAAGAACCAATAGAAATAAATAACTGATCAAGTGAACGATGTGGAGGCTGGGAGGCAGAGAACAAAAGAGGAACACTTGACGACCATGCCAAGATTGCTATTTGAACGACTTGGTAGATGGAAATTCTAAAATTAAAATGGAAAACAAAACGTTAGAGGCATATTCATTCATTCATCAAGCATTTATTGAGTATCTGCCAAAACTGTGCTATTTTCTGGCCCACAAAAATATTAAACCATCATGCCTACATCTAAGGAACTCATAGATGTTATATAGTAAGTCGTACAGGGAAATATCATCGTACAGTTTAATAAGAGCTTTAATAGGAGTATAAAGCAAGTATTTGTACTAATAACAAGGAAGATGTTATCAACTTGATGTTGAGAAGGAAGGTGAAATTTCAAAAGCAACAAACTGGTTTCGATATATTGAGTTTAGGTAACGTATATTCCTTTCAAGTAGATCTGACTAGAGGAAAGCTAGATATATAAGGTCAGAAGCTATCTGTGCTAAAGATAAAAATTTGAGAGTTTTCAGAAGCTAAAAAGTAGCTAAAGTTATGGGAACAGATGAGATCATTCAGGGAAAATTTCTAAGGTAAGTGAAGAAGACAGTATAGAAATAGACTAGAGAGAGATTGGTAGCTATTATGACAACATGTCAAGTACGGGCTGTGAGAAATTGATGGTTCCTTGTATATTTCTTGTCCTAGCTTTATTTTTACTGCATGAAAGATATTTTTGGTGTCCTAAACAATGTTTTACTTAGTTTCATTTTGTAAGAAGGAGGAGGTAGGGTCAGAGCTTTAAAGCTTCAGATTTTTGAGAGGGTCAAAGGGCAGATCATGATGATCAACCATTCTTTGAGAGAGAAACCAAGGGATAAGAAACTATTGCCAGATTGGCTGTGACAATGAAGGATGAGAAAAAAATTTTTTTAACACGTATTGTTTCCTCGTGCATTGCCTTGGTCAGATCCAGAGCAACTCTCTTGAAGCTTTAAATGGAGGAATGCAATGGTTGTGGTCAAAAGGAGAAATGTTAGTTCTGCCCTCATTTTGGCAAGTGCATTCCTATGGGAGAGAAAAGTAGATGCAGCAAAAATAGCAGCCATACTAGCAGCAACAAAAGAGTATTTGATCATTCTTAACAGGGACTTACTAAATTAATCAATATTTGTGGATTAATATAAATGTGAATGTCTAGTAGGGGGAAACTATTTAAGTCAAGGTAATAACCTAGTCCAGGAGACTTGGACCATCCAAATCTAAAATAATTTTTTAATTCTAAAATAAGGAAAAATGTATAATGTGATAAAAACGTTTAGTGTAACATATATAATACACTATAGTACTATACATGATATTATATATAAAAATAGTATAATAGTAGATGTACTCTATATATAAATCTTTAAGACATTGAAGTTTCTCATAATTAATATGAATAGTGTTTAAGTCTATTTCATGGGTCTTGGAACTTGATTTTATAATTTGGGGATAATATAGGTGATTATAGCTTTTGAATCTTTGAATATCATTGCTTAAATGTATTACTTTTAGTGATGAATCTTTCTTCGGAAGAGATATATGGACTTATTAACTGGTGATATTCCTTTCAATCACAGAGTTTAATAAAACTAGAATTATAAAATGAGCAATGTAATATTTTTAAACGAAAAACAAAATATTTATTAATAATTGCATTGCATCAGTCTATTCCTTTTTATAAACTTAGTCAGAATTTGTATAATGTTCTCTCTGGGGAAAGTAAGAGAAATAACAAAAACGTTTCAAAAGTATTAATTTTTAATTTCTATTGAGTAAGTCAAATCTATTTCCATTATAAAGGAGGAATAGCAAACAGTATTGTATTTCTTCTAGTACAAAGACTTAAGATAAAGTTGTATGTGAATAATTTGTGCCTTATTGCATTTGTAGCTTTATTTGTATGTTAGTATGTCAGTTTCTGAGATTAGATCATAGAAGACCCTTATACGAGGCTAAGAGGATCATAACTCATACTGTAGACAGAGGAGTTCCATTTCTATTCAAAATAAATAACATTTATGTGGCTCAGTAGCCTCATATTCAGAGTAAAAAGATATTAATCTCTTCCGTGTTTTCTTTATCATAAAGTTATAATAAAACATCCATGGTGTTCTCCTGGATAAAATTTCAGTGAGTTGTTATTAATTGACTGTGGTTCTGATTCATACTATAGAAATATATTTGGTTTAAAAAATTAAATTCATTCATATTTTTAACAAAGGGGTTTTAAAATCAGTACTATGCTTTCAGATGTTCTTTTGACAATTTGAGAGTTTTATTTTTTAATATAATGTAATTTAAGGATTTAAAAGATTCTCCTTCTGGGTTAATTTATTGGATTTTCCCATGACTCAGAACTGATTTTAAATTTTGTTAACCATATAAAAGTTAATAGAATTAGTTAAATTAGCCAATATGATCTTTTAAGACATTTAAACATTACTGATGTCTCTGTTGCAATCAGAAGCCACTAATTAACTGCTATATGACATATTTTGTAAGCTGTTTAGTACATATCTGCATATAAAGATGCTGGAGTTTTTTTCCAGTTATAATTGGAAAAACATGAATTTGGAGTGTGTTCAAATAGCATCGCCTGAAGAGGCTTTGGGAAGCAGCAGGAAACACTCCGCCTAACCCCAATTAGTCTTGTTTTCCACATTCAGGGCAGTTCTGTTTCTCAACATATCCACTAAGCATGATGATAATGAAAATTAATATGGTTAGAAAGCAATTCAATAGCAAATGTTTATTGTTCGTAATTGTTGTTCCCTGTCATGATTTTCATAAAACCTGTCAGCTCTGAAAAAACGTTCCAGGAGTGTGTGAGCTGGGAAACAGGCAGGTGTGCCTGAATTATACAACAGACATGCTCTTACAAAGTAACATGGAAGTCATTTTTTAAGCAAATTGAATTATATTTTTATTGCTTTTGGTGAGTTCACTACTTCTCAGAATAAGTAAACCTGATTATGGATCCAAATAAGTCATATATGAACCCTTAAATAAAGACTATCCTCTTCCAGAGATTTTTCTGGTGGATTTATCAATAATGTGAAAAGCTTAACCACAAGAAAAATGCTAGAACCCCACCTCTGTAGTCTTTCCTCATTCCATTTTAATTATAAGAATATTTTTAGGTCCTTTTTGTTTTTCAAAACTACCACCAATGATAATTTTATCTATATTTGTATTTGCCTAAGAATGTATTTGCCTGCAATGTGAAAAACTGATCATGCCACGGGGGATGCAAAGATGAATTGAACACAGATCTTTCCACTAGAGAAAGCAGAGTGTGGAAGGGTAGATGGGATGGGTTCTGTTAAACTCTCTCTTTCATCTAGTCTCCCTTTAGGCTCAATGCTCCTTGGTGACAGCAAATGTCAGGGAAAAATGGTCAAGGAAACAGGGTGGCATATCTTCCTGGGACCCATGAAAAAATCTCCCACATCAGAAGAACAAATTCCAACTTCTAGCTTGCGGTTTTCTTCCATGAAGCTAGAATGCAAACTCCGTGAGGATGAGGTCTTTATCTATTTTGCTTACCACTGAATCCCTTGGCCAGTACCTGGCATGTAATAGTCACTCAATAAATATTTGTTGAATGAATGAACACATCAGTGACTCTAAGTAGTCCAGGTAAAAGTAATATGAAGAAACAGTGTCTAAAACCATATCACAGTAGAATCAACAGATATGCAACATTCAAATAGTTGCCAAGTTTATACTAAAGATTCTATTTATTTAAAACCGAAGTCCATCTCTTTGTCATCTTAACCATTTTCCTCTTCCATAGCCGTATCCAAATTTCTCATACAAACTTCCTCCAGTGTACAGCTAGCTACATTGCATTTTAACTTGATTGGCATGTGGTTTTTCCCCTAATAATATGTTAAAAAGTGGTGAATGTGCAGTTCAGTATCTGCTAAACATTCTGCTCCATCTGGTGAAACTCCAACTGTGTTATGGGCTTTTCTGGCCATCAGAAAGCAAACATCTCCTTAACTCATATTTCCCCCAGTGTCTTCTTAGAATTACCTTATTTAGAATATTCTACTTCTACTAATTAGAGTTGATTTACCTCCCTCATCCAAAATAACAGATTTACTCTTTTATCAATCTACCCAACATTTATAACAACATCTGTAATGTAAGGTAGAAAACAACGCAAACAATGCAAGCGTTAAAAGAGCTCTAGATACAATATGATAGGGAGTTCAAATCTGAGGGAATATTCAAGGTGAGCCTTGAGTTAAGGGAAGATTTGTGTACCTAGGATTATGAGAAGGGCTTTCCACACAAACAGAACAGTGTGAACACAAGTAGAACCACAGAAGAAAGTGTGGTTCAACCTTACCTGTAGATGTGTGTGTGTGTGAAAGCACCAAAACACAAGATCGTGGAGGACCAGGTTTGCTCCATAAACAGATGAGTTATTCGGTGTTACTGAAGGTATTTGACCCAAGATCTTAGATGATTACAACTGAGTTAAGTTGCCGTAACAGAAATGACAGCAAATAGACACCATAGGAAGGGAGGCCCATTAGAAAGAAACTGTTGCCAACAGCTGAGTCAAAATGCAATGCGATCTTAAATAAGGGTAGTGGTAGCAGAAGGAAAGTTACAAGGTTTGATTTAAGAAAGAGGTGACAAGAACCAGCAAGTAGTCTGAGAAGAGATGGGTGGATAATGATGCTGACTTTCTAAGCCTGGGAGAGTAAGTGCTCTGAGTAAGAAAATGAAGGAGGAGCAGATTTAGAAAAGACACAGATGAGCTAGACGAGCCTGGACAGAGCCTTGGAAACTGTGTGCATTACGGAATGGTTGACAGAACAGTCTGAAAAGGAGCTCTCAGGCAGGTAAAGAGACAAAGTGTAGTACTGCGTCATGAGAGACAAAGAAGGAGAAAGTTTTAATAAAAATAAGTGTCAAATATTCCAGAGATTTCTAGGCATACGAGCACTGATGAAGGATATGCTAACTAGGCTTAAAAACCTTTGAAAAAACCATCCAGTAAAATATAGAGCCAGGAAGGTAAGTTTCAAGGAGTAAAAAAATTGTGTGCAGATGGCCAAGGAATGGTAAAATATGTGATACCATTTCACTTAAACCAAGCAGTTTGCTAATAGTTTTGTAGAGAGCTATGTCAAGCTCACCCTCTCCCCTCTTCATATCTGACAGCGTTTGTGGGCAAACAGCCTCGGGGTGTGTGTGTGTGTAGTGAGAGAAAGAGAGAGAAAAAAGAGTGTTTGAAAATTAACTACACCCCAACAGACAGTAGGGCAGAGAAGGCAGGAGTGCTTACCATGGACTACATATGGACCCCTCAGGAAAGAGATTTGGCCTGGAGTCATTTTATGTTCTGCCCAGGTGGTTTTTCTAGTCAGGTGGCCAAGATGGCCTTAACATTCCCCTCAGCTTGACTGAAGTTTAGACAGACTTCTTTCTGACGCTAGGCCCCTGACCTCACTTTTCTCAAAGCATTGACTTTAGAAAGCTTTCCATTGTAAATTCTTCCTTTGCCCCCTTTGAGATATAAATCTTTTAAAAAGCTTCTTGCCTGTTTTACAACCCAGGACTGTCTTTCTCCAGGACCTGGAGCCATCTCTTTGAAACGTACCCATCAGGAAACACCGTGCCCTGTCTCCCAGTCTCTGTGGGAGGGCAGGAGCCTAACTTCAGTGGGTGTCCTGCTTTAGGTTGTAAACTACCTCCTGTCATGGAGATATGCGAAAGCTTATGTTTTTTGGCAGGTAAGGCCAATTAGCAAACACAGGTAGCCTCTGATCCCCCCACCTCAGCTCTTAAAAACTCTGCTGCCCTTTGTTTCAGAGGAGCTGAGAAAGACTGAGATCTGGCCTCTCTCCCCTTTGGCAACAGCCTTGAATAAGTCTTCCTTGCCTGCTTAACTTTGTCCAGTGCAACTTTTGCTTTGACACAGACAAGTAGTGGTCAACAGCAAGAGTCTGTGTATAACATGAAAAATCAGAGTGGAACCAAGTTAGAGATGACAAGCCCGAGGCAGTCTATAGCACAAATCCTAGGAATTGCAGTTGTCAGAGGGTTTCTAAATAGTGCACAAATTCTCATGAGTCATAGCATTTCCAGATTTAACAACTGAAAATACAGGCTACTCAGTTAAATTTGAATTTCAAATATACAATGAATAATTTTCAGTATATCTCATGCAGTATTTGGGACATACTTATACTCAAAAATTATTTGTTGTTTATCTGAAATGGAAATTTCCCTGAGCATCCTGTATCTTATCTGATATTCCTACCATGAGAGAAACAGTCAGTTTTAAACACCCACTGTTCCTAGAGAGCAAGAGGACTGCCTGTGATATTATCCATCGCCAGCTCGAACACTCTCCTCTGCTTTTCCACCTCCCCTTGCCTTCTCCCCTTTCAAAGCTGGAAGCGGCAGAAACAGCAGCCAGCCTGAAGGGCAGGTGGTAGAAGAGAAAAAGAGAAGCCAGCTTCCTCTAGCCCCTCAAGACACATAAGAGGTGTCAGGAGCCCTATAGGTCCTGGCTGGTGGAGCAGGCAGGGGAAGTCATGGCTCTGTAGGAAGGTAGAAGTGTTGATGCATTTCCAAGAGTGGGGATTAGTCTTTGAATCGTTGGATAACTTAGAGAGAGGGTAGGACTCATAGGGACTGCCATGTTTTCATCCAGAGGAAGAGAAAATTTCCACCCTCATGAGAAAGACAAACACTAAAGTTGCATTTCCAACATCCCATGTGTTACGCTTGTTCAATGTGCCAAGCCTATAGATCTGAATATAAATATCTGACAATAAAATACTTTTCTAATTCTATGTGCCTCAAGATTTTATGAGATTAATCATTTAAAAGATTAATAATTCTCAAAGGACAACTCTAAAAAATTAATAACCTTGCATATTACAGTAATACTACTTATAAAATATTTTATCTAAGTATTTTGAAAAGCACTAAATATTAATGAATATTAATAAAACTCCTGTATATGACTATTTTCTAATCTTTTGGTGTCACAGATTTTTTTTTACTGTTTTATTAAGGTGTAATTACATCAAATAAAATTTATTGATTTTAAGTATATAATTTGATGTACAGCCATTTGTATCACAGAATAGTTTAAGAATCTGATGAAAACTATTATTCACAGATGCAGGGACACAGACTTTTTCATACAATTTCAGAGTGTTTATTCACCCTTAAAGCCCATCCATGAACAATAAATAAAAATTCTTGCTTTGAGTATTTTCCTCTTGACTGGTGGTTAATTAAATGAGACAGTGATTTTACAAATGTGTTATATTATATATCTAAATTTCTTAAAGGTGGGGCTAATATTTAGAAACATCACTGTTACTTTCTTGAATGCTAACTATAAACACTACATTCTTATCTACTTGCTTAGCAACATAATGCTATTAATATGACTTTTTTTTAGATGCAGGTTTATTTTTTCCATCTTTCAACGGGAATTCCTATTTAGAGCTGCCTTTTTTTAAAACCCTGGATGAATTGAAATCTGTCCTGGAGAAGGAACATAACCGAATGGTTACCATCTACTTGACTATAAAAACAAACACTTTGAATGGAACTATCCTCTACAGTGAGTATTAAATGTCTGACCTCCTCTGTGTCATGTTTTCTTCTCAAATGTTAACCTACTGAATCAATGAATTATTCATTTAAATATCGTGGGAAAACTTTTCTAACTGAGTGCATGAGACATTACCAAATGGAAATCTTAGTTCTTTCTAGTTTCCCTTAGAAGTTTCTATAATTTCTGAGTCATTCACTGGAACTTGACTTACAAACAGCTCTGCACCAGCACGGAAGGATACAGCCAACTATGGATTTGACGGCATCTGGCTACAGCAGGAAAACATCATTGCTGCCCATGTTTCAGAGCATATTTTTACAATATAAATCACTAAATATGAATAGCATTCAATACTTGCTGACTTGGAAAAGAGAATTCCAAAGCTAGGATTGATTCATTTGACAACTGGGAAAATTCCTATCATGCTTTTAGCATTATCTTAAAGTTAGCTGGTTTGAAAAAGAGCAATATTAGCAGTTTAGGGAAATACCTCTACATGCCACACTCTGCATCACGCAATACCTGCACAAAGATCTCTACAAAGGAATTCACAGGTCTCTTTCTTCCTTGGCTGAACATCACTACTGTATATTACTTCTTATATTCCAAATGCGACAATTGGTTTATCTCTTTTGAAATGAGTACACAGTAGTTTCAACTGTTCCCTCTACTGGAGGTGTAACGTCTTCAGTATTTGAATGGTTACCCACAGTAGGGCAACTCACTATTTCCCAAATGATTTTCTCCTCTAGTTTGAAATATTTTGCAAAATTGATTCATCATTCTATATTTTCTAAACAAAATTTAAACCGTCATGTTATGTGACTATGAGTAAAATGCCTAAAAGAAGCATTTTTGGAAAACTGGGCACAGTTAAAAATTTTGGAAATTAGGTGAAAACAGAGAATTTATGTTATATTTTTAAAAGAAACTAACTTGTCAGAACTAGGCCAGCATTATTCATTTTCCAGCAGCGTAAGCACCCATATTTAAATGATGGCTTTAGAATGTCTGATTTATTTCTGTGAAAACAGAGAGCGAGAGAAGAAAACAAAAAAAGGAAAATTTGTATTTATATATGAAACTTCAGTGGTGGTCCATGAAATTTGGAGGTAATAGAGCATTGCAGGGGACACAAAACAAAGCAAAACTCAGAACAAAGACACAAACAACAATTTAAAGCCACAAAGCAAAGTGTCTTCGCAATTTTTTAAGTTATACAGAATTGGAAGGTGTTTCCTTGTGGAAAGTGTGTTTTTACCAACTAAAAACAGCTTGTAGCCAAAGAAGCAGCCAACCTCTGGGAATTCTGCTCTGGGCCCGTGCTTCGGGCTTGCCTCCCACCTGTCACTCAATGTGTTCTGTTTGAAGGCCACAGAAACACATGCCAAGCATCCATACACCGTGTTCAGATCGGTTGTATAATTTAAACCAATAAAGCCCAAGCTGATGTTACTGCCATAGGAATATTTTTGCCTTTCATATCAATGACCTACCAAAAAAAACAAACTGGAACTTATTAGCAGGAAAACAGCGCCCTGGTGGTGATCATCAGTCTGTCTTTGTCTCACGTGAGTGTTGTCACAGCACTGGATACATCGAAGCTGTTTGCTCAAGCCACTTTCACAGCCTGTGGATAGAGAAAAAATTTTCGTCTGTAAAGTTTTCTTTTGGTTCATTTGTAAAGTGGGAATTTCCTCCTGTCCTGTGGGGAGTCCCTCAGTGGAACGCATCGTGGACTGGCTGCTTTCCTTCTCTTGGGATTTGTCAACCTCATAAAAGCCTCACGACAGATGAACACTGAGCTCTCTGTGATTCGCTTAGACATCCGTTGTTTGAAAGGTGTCCCTTAATGTGACTTCAGAACTAATTTTGTTTCCTTTGAAATCAGTATATTATATGTAGGAGCAATTCAAAGTCGTGAGGAAATTAAAACAGATGTTTCACTTTAGAGTCTAGAGTCTAAGGGTTGATTATTGTCTCGTTGGTTTTTTTTTTAGTTTGTTTTGTTTTTTAGTTTTACCATTTTTTCCATTTCTGAATATTTCAGTAAAAACTCAAATCTAATCTACAAACATTTATTGAACATTTGTATTTTGTATCATCACATATTAAAGGGAAAAAGAGAGAAATACCAGGTTGATAAGCCAATGTCAGCTTTGAATTATATTCCTAGTTCAAAACTGTAGATTTATCTTTTCTCAGTTTGCCTCACCCACTAATTGATGTTGAAAAGGAACAAAAGGAAGATAAAACTTGAATCCTTACGGGCTTGCAGTAAAAATTCCTAGAAAGGATAGTTTAAAAAGAACTCTGTGGGAGAGAGACAGCTCTGAGAACAGCAGTCAAGATGAAAAGAAGGCTCTTTGAATCTGCCACTGAACCAATTCAGAATTCTGGAACCCAGTCAAAGGAGCTACGAATAGGTCACGGGAGAAGAGGTGAGACCACACGAAACTCTTTCCGTACACTTTCAGAAAATGAGCTCTATTCCGCAAGCAGTACCAATTCGATGCTTTCGTCATGGGATATAGTACTATGCAGCTGAATCCATTCTGTGCTGCTGCTTTGAAAAGAAATAAGCGTGCCCTTTGTAAGTGTGTGATCTCTGAGAACCAGGAGCACACATCTGACCAGGTTGCAGGAGGCAAATTACATGAGCAACTCCATTGGGAGAACAGGATTCAGAAGCAATCTTTGTATTACTTAATGTCTGTATTTAAGAAAGAAAGTAAAAGAAGGACTAGTCTTAGGTATTTATTCCAGGAAGGAATTGACGGAACAAACAGCATTATTGGGGCCTTCTGTTTTGTGCATGTAGGGAGGGCTAAAGGAAGAGAATTCTGATATTGCTGAAGAAAACAAATTAAATCTGAAGAATCATAGCATCTGTCTTTCTCTATAAGATGATTCCCAGCAGAATACACAATATCTTCATTAGATTCTTACTATGCAAAGGCCAATGAAATCCCACAGTATTTCCTGACAGCATACTAAAAAGCATCTTCTCTCTTATAGAAAAAAGTTTGCTCAGTTGTTTTAATCAATTTTACAATGTGCACCATAAAATTCTTTGAATATCTTTGTGCCTCCTTAATAGCTCCCAATGGAGCTTACTCCAGACAGATGTGGGAGGGAGTGGGGTTGAAAGCATGAATGGATGAATTCATACATTGCCACTCATAAGGTCTGTAGAGATTGCTGTTGATTGTATCGTACCTTTTTTATGAGAACAAAGTCAAATTCAACAAATTGTAACTGAGTGCCTAGAAAGGACACCACACACTCTTAGGCACTGTGACAGGAACAAAGATGAATAAGAGATGATCTGTATACCATTTTTCACCATTTAGTGGAGAGATACTATATACACAATTCTATGAGAGCTGACTGTGATAGGTCTTATAATAAGAGTATGAATTAAGAACTGCAGCTGAGTAGGGAGATTCATTACACCAGGAATCTGTGCTTCTATCTCTTCTCTAAATAGGGAACACCTCGTGATCTAGGATTATGTTTTCCATCTCTCCTCCGCCCCCTCCTCAGGACTCCCTCAGTGCCTTGCAGAGAGTAAGCGCTTGATCAGAATGGTTCTTAAAGTTCTGTTTGTGAGTTACTCAACTTTGATGGTTGTGATGAAAAGTTAGTAGGTATTAAAACTTTATTTTCAGAAATTATTTTGTTAAATATTATATTTTGTTCCTCTGATAAGTAGAAACAACAGGGTGCAGATTTCAAGGGTTTAGTCAAAATGTAGCTGAATCAAATATAATTTTTTCCTGGGTCTACTTGAACAGTCAGGAGCAGAACAGGGGTTGGCAAATTTTCTGTAACAGCCAGAAAGCAAATATTTTTGCAGGCCATCCAGTCTGTCACAACTGTTCGACTCCGCCAGTGTAGTGTGAAAGCAGCTGTGGACCAAAAGTAAATAAATGAATGTGGCTGTGTTCCAAAATAACTTTACCTCCAAAACTAAACAATGGCAGGATTCTGTCCGGACCGCAGTTTACTGACTTGACCTGGAATGATGTGGTTCATTAATCTTTTCTTGAAATAGAACAATTGTGTTAAGAACAATTAGATTCTATTTCTGTGATCGAAATTTATGAAGAAATACATCAGGGAGAGATACAACTCTGCTTCTGTGGTAATTACCTCAGGGAATGGACCAAGGAGGAACAAGCTTGCTTCGGGTGGACAGAGGTAGGGACAAAAACAGACAAATGAGCCCAGGCAAGGACTGAAATTGCTGCCATGCCCATGGCAAGAACAGTATAATCTAGAGATTAAGAAAATTACCCTGGAGCTGGACTACCTGACTCTGCCATTTGAGCAAGTTACTAAAGATCTCTGTGCCTCAGTTTCTGTAAGATGGAATAATATTAATAATAATAATATCAAAGATACCAAAAAGTTGTTGTAAGATCTCTGTGAGAGAGTTAACACATTTAATGTGCTTGAAATAGTGTTTGGCGCACGGCAACATAAAGTAAGTGCTAACTATCTTATTCGGATAATGCTTTAATCCGTCATAACTTGCCTGGTAAGGACACTTGGGAATTAGAGGCCCAGGATACTATATTTTTGTCTAATAGGTGTCATATTAATGTTACATCCATTTGATAAACCTATTTATCTTGGGAAAGAATAATTAGATTATAAAAAATCCTGGAATCAGGAAGGAGATAATAGTGAGATAGACAACTGGTGCAATTTTTGGTTTTCATTTTTATCCATTTCATCCAAATGAAGAGGATTCATTTCCTCTAAGAGTCTTGTCTTACAAGGTTTTGTTTTGCTGGTTAACCACAACTAGCAGGCTAGGAAACATTAAAATAGATTCTCTATAAATTTCACAAACTGGCCCGGAAGCTGTTCTGCAGCTGCATGTTATAAACACGTGTTAATAATCAATTATGCAGGCCAGGCTGCTGCCGTGACCTCCAGTTCTCCCCAGGGCTTCTCTCCATGCTGTCCTTCCACTGATGAACTAGCTCACCCTAGCCACGTCCTAAATACATGTGACGGCCCGTGCTGCCACTATTGCTCTAAGATGTCCTCAAACCGTGAGCAACTGCTGCCAGGGTTGCTGCTGTTATATACAAATACAGACCTTTAGGGAGAGCCGGGACAGAGGAGTTCTAAATCTGCAGCCAAAGCATGTGTGTTCGTTGGAGACCTCGATGCACGCTCAGAGAACCGTCTCCATCACACGCCATGAAGGTGGCAGCAGGGACACAGAGACAATCCGGCTGTTGTATAAGCAGTCCTGATGGAAATGTCACAAGGTGGCCGAGGGTAGACTCGAACCCAAGTCAGTTGTGAGCTAACTGTACAACATAGGATAAATCAATTAACTTTTCTGTTCTTTATAGTTTGACTAAAAAGGGTGCAGATGTAATTTTTATTATCAAGTTCATAAGGTATATAAAAGTGTTTTAAAAAATACAAAGTGCCGTACAAATATATGGTGATATTTCTTTTATGGGAGATGGTAGAAATCCGTGTCGCTTTATGGAAATTTCCAATTTGACCATCTATGTACCTGCTTTAATAAACATATTACCTATATGCATCACTATCAATTCTTCAAGGAATGATGCTGAATTTTATTTTAATTTAAATTGAAGACCAATTAATCTTTTCTGAATGTTTATTTATACATGATCTCAAGTCAAAACTGTCATGGATGTTGGGGAACATTAATTATGATAATTCAAACAGAGAAAAATACCCATTTTTAATGAAAGTTGTAAACTATATAACTATGTAAACCACAAATATTTTATGTTCAATATTTCAGTGAAGTGATGAATTATCCATGCTTAGAAAATTTCAGATCTAGAACCCAATGCAATACCCAAGCAAACCAATATTTTTAAAAAGTTGGACTAGGATATCATTCTTTCTCTCCACATTATTTCATTATTTCTTTTTTATGAGAAGAATAATATATATAATATATATACTGCACTATATATGTAAATATATACTGAATATAAATTTTAGACTCAAAATTATTATAATTATCTCTCTAAACATCTGTGATACTAGAAACTAGTGTCCATGGTTTTGCAAGTAATGATTACCGTTTATTATTCTAAGCAGAATTTTTTATATTTAATAAATCTTAAATCAGGAGATACAATCAACGATTTCTTTAGAATAAATAAAATCTGAGAATTATAGATTTTCTCAAGTTTAAAAATATCTTCTGGATAAATATTCAGGAAAAAATCAAGACGTAAATGATTTGTTGAAAAAATTACCACACAGCCTAAAAGCATAAAAACTTCTTTCAAAAAAAGGAGAGGTTAACATTTCTCCAATAATGGATCATCAAGCGTCTCTTAAATGAACTAAATTTACTGCGGCATATGGACCACTCAACACATAAAGTTTAATATCAAAAATATACATCCATTTAATAGTAGTCACTATTTATAATTTTTAGTAGTTCTATTTTGAAAATTTTGTATATTCCTTCTCTCTTACTAATTGCCATTAACTTTTCATTTCTAGAATCAAATAATATTCATAAGAATTGTGTGACAAAATATAATGTCTTTAGTACTGTTTGTGAAAAACCAAAGAATTTCTCCTGAATGTTTATTCATAGCTTTTCTCTATCTACAAAATCTAGGTTTTGTGATACAGATTCAGTTGATTCAAAAGTGAAAAACTCAATCAGTCAGACTATGACCCACAGTCTGAAGTGAATAATTTGCTGCTTCATCATCTAAATACATCAGTAGCCGCAGCTCTTCCATTTCCCCACCTACTGTCAAATGTTATCAGCAGAACACTTTGAATTCTTTAAAAGTATTATATTATAAAACAAGAAATTGCTTATTAATAGAATACATCAGTGTGATGAATCAGAAACTGTTGCTACATAGCAGCTATAGAGAGAGCTAATCTTGTTTACTTTCATTCCCATTACATTTCTGAAAGCAGCCCTGGCATGTCCCGTGTTACAGAGTACCTGTGGTACATAATGGGATGTTGGTACACCTGGATAAGGCTGTTCATCCCCGTCATTGGTTGTAGTGACTGTGCTTCCTTTAAAAATAATTCATTCTTGTATTGTACTATATACATCTTGTTCAATGTGTATAATCAATCTTTAAAATTCCATTTTTGAAGCTTTGAAAAACAAGCCTTGTACATATGGCAAAACAGCTTGACCTAAATGTTCAGCTCTGTTCTACTCTGCTCCATATATCATATTTCTAAGTCTTATCTCAAAAATATGAGCCTGAAATGGTAACACAAAACAATTTATAAAAACAGTAAGTAATAGAAACTTGTGAGTAAAAATGGCATCATGGAGCAGGATAAGAGACTGTCCATCAAGGCATAACCAAATAACCACCCTCTGTGAGCCCAAAGGTATGAGGGCAGAGAACAAGGCAGCCATTCAAGAAAGAATAACAAGCTTACGCTGTTTTATGACATAACGTTTTATGTATCCCCAGAGAGAAAACATGAGATGCTGGTACAGACTTGTGTGTGGCTAAATGTGCTCCCACTGCCCCCAGCTCCCTCTGCCCAGTAAAAAGAGGAGTCAAAAATAATACTAAAAATTCTTAATTAACTCTTAAATTCGGAGAAAA
This sequence comes from Equus quagga, assembly GCF_021613505.1. Lineage (NCBI taxonomy): Eukaryota > Metazoa > Chordata > Mammalia > Perissodactyla > Equidae > Equus > Equus quagga. Next base: position 7,178,933 of record NC_060281.1, read on the forward strand.
GCAGGCTGAGAAATTGAATAGGAAGTCATGAGAAAGATAAAGGAAAACACTAAAGAGTAGAACCCCCCAAAACTGTGAACAGATCTCGGGAGAGGAAGAAGAGAGGACACTGTGCTGCCCTGGGCCAGGCACCAGACTAATCTGGGAGTCGTGCAGCTGAAGTCCCAGCAGTGTGGTAAACACCTGACGGGTGAGGATCTCAAAAGAGGGATTTTCAACCATGTTTGTTCAGTCCTTTGCTACTCACATTTTGTCATTACATCTTTAATGCTGTCGCTTTGTCCAATTTGTTTCCTTACTTCTGCAATATTGATTTAATCTGACTATTTTGTATTTTATTTCACTTTGTGTTATTCTCTTGCTGAATTTATATTCTCAAAAAGTTCTATAGCTTGAAGCACTCGTGGAAAATCTGTTTCTATTTCTTAGGTTTTATATGTCCGACTCTTATCTGCTTCTTCACTTGTATTTTGAATCCTTCCTTTCTTCCCAGTCTTGGCCATCCATGATGTGGGCATCTCTGTCCAGTCAGAGGCCACTATGTTGCTTAACACCAGGAGACCCCATTCATGTTGTATTCTGGGTAGATTTTTCTCCCTGGAGTTGGTTTTATTTGGTCTAATATAATGTGAATCATTTCTCCTGATATACCTCATAATTTCAAAATCTGCTTATTTTCCTTTGTCAAAGGATAATTTTCAGAAAGGTCTATAAAATGAACACATGTCAAAGATTTTATTCAACCTGCTAATTAATGAGGGAACTGGTAAGATACTACAACCAGTTCAAAGGAGAATTGAAGGAGCAGAGGCATGTATGAAGGCAAGGAATTCTGAAGCAAACTTACAAACAGATGGAAAGCAGGTCTACCCAGAGGGTAACAATCAGTTGCGTTTCACCAGACATAGTTTGCATTTTTATAGACAAGAACCATTTGAATTATTATTAGTGTTCTCCAACTTACAGCGTTGCAAAATAGCTCAAAGACAAAGAATTGTGATGAGAACCTGAATGGGTGAGCTAGATTCTTTTTTCCTATTTCAAATTCTTTCACTGTTTTTTCTGAACCATTCTCTGAGACCTCAATATTGCTTTTATTCCATTCTCTAGAGCCTGTAGTGTGGGGGAGAGGTGACCTAGGTTTTCTGACATTCTTGCTGACATGTTAAAGAAATATTTATCTGAGGTTCAGCAATGCCTTTAGTTTCACTCTGGTTTCTTTCCTCTTTTTTTTTTTTTTTTTTTGCTTTTATGTTAATGTGAGCTCTATTATAGAGATATTTCAAGTTTATCCAGATCCCTGAGTATCTCCAAGACCGTTTCAGGTGTCCATAATATCAAAATTATTTTTTTAATAAGACTAAGACTGTTGTGTTGGGATTTTTACTCATGGTACAAAAGTCACAGTGCATGAAACTTTTGCCACCTAGTGTCATGGCAGTGACTCCAAATTGTCCTCAGTCATTGTATTCTCTTCCCCTATGCAATCAAGTAAAAATGTACACAAAAGTGTCCTTAATGGTGCAGTACAATGTATTAATTTTTAAAAGTCTCAATCTTTGTATATACAACTTTTAATGTTCTGCGTGTAAAGGAGTACACCTAAAGTGAGTCTGCTCCACACTGAAGTGTAACAGCTGCCTTGACGAAAGGCACTTATGCAATATTTTAAGTTGTTAGTTGACGTAGCCACTATCAAAACATGACTTGAAAAATGACTAAAAGATAACCAATACTTATTCAGACTTGAGTATTTTGCAGATATTTTCTCAAAACTTAGCAAAGTAAGCCCATTATTTCTATGAAATCACCTAACAATATTTGTTCCCAATGACAAAACTCAAACTTTCTAAGAAAAATTAGAATTTTAGAAAACTTGCATTCTCCACAATGAGCTTTAGAACTTCCCAATACTTTCCGATGAGTTCAGTAGTAATATTAATGAATGAGATTTTTTAATATTGTGTAATAAAATGTGTGGACATATGAAATATCTCCATAACTCAGCGAACCAACATTTTTCAAATGATCAGCGCATGATGTTACAAAATCATGCACAGGTGAAATATCCATTCAAAGTACAAGAAAGATCAATGGAATTTTAATGTAACAGAGTATGTAAAGATCATTAATATAGTTTCAGATTCCACATTGCAAGTAAACTTTAATGAGCTACCATTTGTCCAATTTGTGCGTATTTTAAAAGGTTATTAAAATAATCCTCCCTTTCCAGCAACATCCTGTGTGAGGCCGGAATTCATATACTTCAACTAAAGCAACAATTCACAACAGACTGAGCACAGAAGTAGATATGAGAATCCAGCTCTCTTTTGTTAAGCTTGACATTACAGATGTTTGCAAAAGTATAGAACAATACTACTCTTCTCACTATTTTATTTTTGTTTTGAAAAATATAATTACTTTTCACAAAATATGTTATTTAGGTTAATCAGCAAGAATTTTTATTACTGTTGTTTTTAAGCAAACTAATCAACAAATATTTGAAAAATTTCTCAGTTTTAAATTCTAATATAGTAAATATGAAAAGATGCAAACTATGTAAACAAAACTTCTTGGGGGTTTCTCAATAGATTTAAGTATGTTAAAGACTTTAAACCTAAAAGTTTGAGAACTACTGATTTAATAAAATTTTCATTTTTAAATACATGTACAGTATGATTTTTCTCTAATAAAATAAATCTCTCTCTTTCTCTCCATTTCTGTCTATCCAGTTGTCAGCATTTGTGTCTATGGAAGTGTTCACCAGATGTTAATGCTGGACATTCCTGAGGGTGGTAATGTCGCAGCTTGGTTTGGGAGACCTTTGTGGGTATTTTTTATATGGCTTGAGTATAAAAACAATGATCATTATCTTAAATACATATATTCACAAGAATAAAGAAAACTGTGGGGAATATTAAAAATATATATTCCACAAATATCTGAGAATTCAGTAAATACATGATGAGAATTATTTACTTTGATGATTTTGGATCAATTGGAAATCAAGTGAGAAAGAATAAAAATTGACCCCTGTATTAACTTCCTATTGCTTCTGTAGCGAATTACCACAAGCTTAGTGGCTTCAAACAGCAGAAATGCATTCTCTTACAGTTCTGCAGGCCACAAGTACAACATCTGTCTTATGGGGCTAAAATCAGCTTGTCAGCAGTGCCGGTTCCTTCTGGAGGCTCCAGAGGAGAACCTATTCCTGGCCTCTGGCAGCTTCTGGCAGCTGCTTGCGCTCCTTGGCTGTGGCTGCATCACTCCTGTCTCTGTTTCTATAGTCACATAGCCTATCCTCTTCCGTTATCCCTCTTAGGACTTTAGACTAATTTTATTACTCAACCAAGTAATTCAAGATAATCTTCCCATCTCAACATCTTTAATTTAATCACATCTGAGAAATCTCTTTTGCCATATAAGGTAAACGTTAACAGGTTCCAACAGTTAGGACATGAATATCTTTAGGGACCATTGTTCAACAGAGCACAACCTTCTGCTGCACATGATGTACAAAAGTCAACCGTAGATGGAAGGACTATCTTAAATAAAGCTTACAGAAGATAATAGGGAATAACTTCATGACTTTGAGGCTGGCAAAGATATCTTAAAGATGACGTAAAAAGTACTAATCATAACCACACAGGAAATAATTGATAAATTGACCTACACTAACATAAGAACGTATGTTCATCAAAACTCACCATTAAGAGATTGGCAAGACAGTCCACAGAATTGGAGAAGATATTTTCAATACATGTGGCTGACAAAGAGCTTGGATGCTATGTGCCTACATACGTATATATGTATATAGATTTTGATCTTAGATATATACATGGACATACCTCTGTATTCAACAAGGAAAAAGCAAACAGCTAAATAGAAGCATGAACAAGAAAAACAAACTCGCACTTTACAAAAGAGGATATCAAAATATGCTCAACTTCACTAATAGGAGGAAAATAAAAATTAAAGCTACAATAATAAACACAGAATAGTTAAAATCTACAAGGTGACCATACCAAGTGATGGTGAGATTATGGATTATGGTCCAGCTGGGACTCTTATATACTGCTGGTAAGGAGTTAAACCAAAACGTCATTTTGGAAAACTGGCAATAGCTACTAAATAAGTCATATTCATATTCTCTGACAGTACAATTCAACTCCTAGTTATATACACAACAGAAAGGCATGCGCTTCATCACAAAAGACACATGCAAGATTGTCATAGCAGCGTTAGTCATAATAACAAAAAACTGCGGGGGTGGAGGGGCTGTCCATCTGTAGAAGAAAGAAGAACTGAAATGTGAGTATTCATTTAATGGGACATTTGAAAGCGATGAAAAGGAATGGACTGTAGCATGGATGCTATCTCGCAAACGAAATATTGAGCAAAAGTAAACAGACACAGAAGAAAGTGTACAGAACAATCCCACTAACATGATTTACAATCAAGCAAAATGAATCCCAACTGTTAAACATCAGGATTGTGGCTCCTTTTGGTAGCTGGAAGAAAGGACTTGTGATTCACAGGGCTTCTGAAAATGCACATAATGTTCGTTTTCTTAACTTAGTGGTGTTGTATGAGAGGGTTCACGTTGTGATAATTCACTGAGCTATACACTTGAAATTTGTGTTATTTTCTGTTTGAGTTTTACTTCAATTAATGTTTTAAAGAGATAGAAATCTATGTACTTACATGGACAGATGTCTACCATTTATTAAGTGAAAAGAGAAAGATGAATAAAGCTGTTTATAACATTATTTCATTTTTAAAAATAAAATTAGGGCTATATAAATATTTGTATGTAGATAGATCAATGACAGTAAAGAATACCTCAAAGTGGGGTGCAGGATGGGCTGGAGGAAGGGGAAATGTTTCTTTTTTTCCGTTATATATTTCTTTATCATTTCAATTTTTATGAAAAACACACATTAAAATTAAAATATAAATAATTAATAATAATACGAAATCAAGTTATCCAGTACTCAATAGGTAGTAACAAATACATTTCATTTATTATTTTATTTACTTATCATAGAGGTTCTAACAATTAGTATTTTTTTTATCCCATTATAATATATGAGGAAACTGAGGCTCAAAACAGTTAAGTTCATTTAGCTATTAGGAAACAGTCAGAAGTTAATCTCAGTCAAGTTAATACTGTTAATATCATGCTATTCACAGCCTGTGGGAAATAATCTTTATTTCTAATCTAATACTTATTACATTGAATAATTATCTAATAAAACTGCTACCATCTCACCAAATCATTACTCCTTGAGAGCAAATATTATGTTTGTTGAATGAATGATTGTTATTGCATAAAATATAAATCTACATTAATCATTAATTTAATGTAATGTTTGTTCTTAAAGGTAGTGAGAAGAATTTTGGACAACAGTTTCTTCATTTATTTCTTTTGGAAGGAAGGCCTACAGTTAAATATGGATGTGGAAATTCTCAAAATATCTTGACTCTTTCTGCTAATTATAGCATTAATACAAATGTGTTTATCCCCATCATAATACGGTAAGTACTCCACGGTCATTCTTTGAACCATAGTGCTGAGCCTTATTCCTTAAATGTTATTTATATGTGTAATAGTCACCCAAATGTGAAAAGAAAGGCAAGAAGGTCCATCTGAAAATTGTTTTGCCAATAATTTTTTTCAGTTTGGGGGAGTAAACTGTAAATTAAACCAAGGTGTAATTTGATACCATCCAGTGGCGATCAAAGTGTGCACAAAATGAATCAATTTCTTTGAAAATATCATGTAGCAAAGAAACAGATTGAAGAGTCAGGTGGTTCAGTTGAAATTAAAATCTAGTTCAATTGTTCAACAAAATATCCACTCCACTAAGTGGAAAGAGTACAACTAGTAGGAATTGGGGGAAAAAAAGCCATTGACTTTGCAGAGAAAAAGGAAAATCCGATAGAAAGTAAAAACCAATTGAATATTAAAGGGAGATGTCTTTCTGGAGCTTATAAACTTTTGGAAGGCAGTCTATAAATTAGTTCATGCTTCAGAATTAGGAAATCTCAGAACAGAGAAATTGCTAAAAATGATGGTCACATCCCAAGGGGGTTACTGAACAAAATTTACATGTAGCAGCCAAGAATTTAAAATTCTGTATCAGTATAGCATCCCTTGATAAGGGTCTCTACAGATACTCTATGTCAGTTAAAAATAATACTTTGTGTCTGAGTTTATGTGTTAGGTGACAATTGGATAAGTTGATCTGATCCGCGGGAATCTTGGCTAACCTATGAAGGTTATATAAATCAAATAAACTTTCCCAGAGTCTGCATCAATCTGAAAATAAAATCAAGGAAATTGACACCAATCTGAAAATGGAAACTCCTTATAGGCAAGGACAGTATCTTACTCATTTTTAATGCATTTAGCAGGGCGTCTGACAGCAAGATGCTCAGTCAATGTCTGAATGAATGAAGGAATGAGGGTGTCTGGGCTGGAAAATTCAGTTGGTTATGACAAGAAGGCAATGAAATTATCCTAAAGTAATGAAATTACTATTTGTAAATTAGGCGTACTCTTTTGGAACACTGAGTTCTGTACAGAACAAACTTTCAGAGCAATAGACTTAACTCCCATTTCCATCATTACTCTTACAAAGCTTTGCAGTTGATCACAGAAAAAGAGCCTGATGAGAAGATGAATAACTTAGAAACCAATTTAAAAGGCATTTCTATTGATAACATCATTATTTTACACAGTGTAACAGTTTATACAAACAGTGGCACATTCAGTTACACAGGAAGTAATTTTTATTTTTTGGTCAAACTTTCTTAAAGGAGTGATTTCATCTTTTGCCTTTAAATAATGATGACCTAATTGGGCAGTCCTCAAATAAACCATTCAGATCATCAGGTAGCCTGAAGTTGAAAGCATCTTGTAGAAAAATATGGACGTTTCTAGTAAAATTGAAAAACAAAGACTTTCTGAGTCTTTCAATTAATTGTATCTGAAACTGAGAAAGTAAAAAGGAGATATTTCTAGTGACACAAAAATGAAAATCTGCTTTGTCTTATAGGCAATATCCTACAAGAATTCAAAGTGACAATAGGTTTCATTAAAGGCTGAACCTAAAACTATATTATATATTGTATATTACATATCGGATAAATTATTTAAATTTATATAGTAAATTTAAATAAATTAATTAAAATAAATTCACTAAAAATTAATTTTAGAATTTTTGAGTGCCCATCTGCTAAGCACTCTCTCGACATGTCTTAATTTTTGTTTCTCATTTCTTTCTGTTTCTTCTGCTTTTTTTTTAATTCTGTGTTTAATTTTATTTATTTACATAACAAATAGTTCTTATTATAATTGTAGTACTATACTAAGCTCCTGGAATTCAATGGTAAGCCAAAATCCTAATTCCTATATGTATAAAATTTAGTGAAGGAGATTGACAAAAAAATCACATTAATGAGGGAATAACTAAAATTTGAAATGTGTAGGAAATAAAAGAGACATGATATAAGAATAAGTCACAGAGTAGCCTGGCCTATCCTAGAGAGTCCAAGGAAGCTCTCTGAAGAATGAGTAGACGTGAACTTGAGAAAAACAAACAAAAATAATTAAAGCAGAGGTCTCTGTCTTCCAGGCAGAGGGAAGAGCATGAGGAAAGACCCTCTCGTGGAAAAAGCCATGTCATATTAAGAGGTCCAATAGACCAATGTGCATGGAACAGAGAAGCAGAGGAGGGCGGCTGAGTACTGGAAGATAAAGACTAAGAGTTCAGCATATGGAAACACTCATAGGGCCTTATAGCCATGTTGAGTGAATGAAGGGGGAGCCAATTAGATGGCTACTGTCCATCCAAGTAAGACATATGGTGGCTTGGGCTAGACTGGTGTCCTAGAGAAACTGACAGATTTAAAATACAATTAGGGGTAAAATTGTACTCATTAATACCAGAAGTTAAAAGAGAGAGAGGTGTCAAAAATGAATACTCATTTTCTGTTGTGCATTGGTTGGAAGATTATTCATTGAGATAGAAACAATGCAAGAAGAGCATCTTTGATAGAGAAGATTGTGAGTGAGTTCAGGCTTCAGCCTGATGAGATTAAGGGGACTTTGAAACATCAAAGTGGAGTTTTCAAGTTGAACACGTGGACGTAGAGCTCAGAGGAGAGGTCTTGATGGGAAATATGAAGTTATGAGTCGTCAGATTGCAGATGATAATTGAAATAGAAAGTTATGAGTCACCAGTGTGCATGGGTATGGATGAGCATATGGAGTGAGTAAAAAGAATTGCCTGGGACTAAGTCTTGAGGAGCTAACTTTTAATGACTGAGCAGAGGAAGACGAAGCGGTAAAAGAGTCTGAGGAGAAGTAGCCAGAGGAGTGGGAGACAAACCGGAGTGGGTGTCAGGAAAGGCCACAGGAATGTTCTTCAAATGCTCTGATAGTCCTTTGGACTGTCCACATGATTCCATGTGCCAAAGACTTCATTGTAGGGGAATAGAGTAGGAAGTCAGATTGGAGGAAATTGAAGTAGCAAATATAGACAATTCTTTCACAAAGTTTTACTGCGAAAGTGTAAAAAGTGATGTCTAGAGGGAGGTGAGGAGTGAAGAGGAAAAAAATGTAAGATGAGAGATTTGAGCATGTTTGTGGATTGGAATTGTTAGTTGAGCGGAAGGTGTTAATACATAGAAAAATAAAGAAGAATTGAGAGCATAAAGTTTCTTAGAAGGTTGGGGCAATGAGATACAATATACACGAGCAAAGATTCCTGCCAGACAGGTGGGAAAATGGAGAAAGACACACACATTGAGGCTTCTGTGTACATCCTGTGCCTCTGTGTCCATCCTTCGATCTATGACCGCCTTCTGCTTTATCTCTGTCTGTCTAGTTGATTATGTCACCTTCTCTCTTTGTCTTGTGTTCCCCACTCTTCATCCTTAACTGGGCATTATTTAGAATTAAAAGGGTCTGTTTGTTCATCTCTTCCTAACTATCTTAATTCTTACCAATAGCACTCACTATGCAAACTCAGAACAAGTTTCTTCCTAAAAACATTGTGAATTAGGTTAATTTTTACTTATATAAATGTTGATGGAAGTTCTTCCATATTTAAGAGTTCTTGACAGTAAAATACCATACCATGATTGATAAGAATTTATTTTAAAAAATAAACGGAACAAGCTCTAAGGTAAACATGTAAAAGATGGCTTTGATTTGTATTTTGTTATTCGCTACTGAGAATAAACATGCCAGTATTTCCTCCTACTAGATCTGCATTGTTTCTGAAGGGTGGATGGCAGCAGTAGAACAAACTTGAATAAGCCGCTTGTAGTGATCGAGGTCAATTCAGTATCAAGACAGCAGTTCTTCTTAAATGAAATGGAGCCGAGATCATAGCTCTAGAGCTACATTGTAATTCATACTCATGCACCATTTGTCTTTCCTTTCAACAAATTTTGAAAGGGATCACATAGAGAGAGCCTTGGTTTTCACAAGGGTTATTCTCCTTTGGGGAAGTTCAGAAAAATTGTCTTACCTTATATATACTTTTTCAAGTTTCTGAAGTTTTCTGGCACCTTTTGAATCTGTCCTACACAAAAGCTGACTCTTTAATTCAGTATTCTGTTCTCTAAAGAAGTCCTGCATCCTTTCCTCTAGATAATCTACTGTGTCATCTGCATGTTTTAAAGCTACATAGCCTATTCTGCCTTCCTTAGAGCCCACCCTCCCAAACACCTGGCAACATTTTCTCAAAGATTTATCCAGAGGTGCTAAGTTACGCATGTAGAGCTAAGGCATATTCTAATATCTAATAGCTCATGTTGGTTAACAAACTCCAGGTAGCCAAAGCCAAGTGGATGTTAGTCAAGGATTTCATGACAGCCAGGACTACACCTCCATCTCAGCTACTTTTTAGTAGCAGGTCTGTGTAAAGAAATGCATGCTTGGTTTAAGACCCATTGAATAGACGCTGGGAAAGTTTCTAGTTGGGCAGGAAGAACACTAGTACTTGAGAAAACTCAAACAAGTATCAAGTAAAACCACTGCAAGCATTTTTGTCACATTAACTTCTTGGTCAAGGAGACAAAATGAACTAACACAAGCTGCTGTTGTGTTTTGTAAATGGAGTGATTTTTACCTCCTGTTTGAACTTATTAATTTCCATGAGATAAAAACTGCATACAGATAGAAGTATATGTATGTGTGTATGTGTATATCAGCACAGATTACTTTTTATTTATTTTAATTAGCTTATTTCCTACAATTGTTTAAGAAGGTAGGTAAAAAATTTATTATAATGCAAACCAACATTAGCATCAAAAGAATGGGAAATAAAAAGGATTCTGAGTAGGATTGATTTGGGCTATGCCAAACGAAAGAGATTTACTAGTAAATAATTTATAAAAAATAAGAAGGAGCAACAACTTCTTATAATAACCATATTTAATTTCTCAAAGGCCTTTCAGACAATTCTGCTCAAAATCAGATTCCAGTGCATTGCCGTTTTCCCACATAAATTCTCTGTATTACAACTTACTGCCCAGCTGGTATAGACCTATAACTCCGTACAGAGAATGCACAGGAGACTACCCAAGTTCATGTAAGAAGAAAGAATATCCATAATATATTATCAGCTATAATTTTGAGAACAATTCAAAATGTCCTTTATGTTTCTGATTTTCTAAAATACATAAAAGTTTTTCACCCGTTCCTGATAGTTAATATTCTACAAGTTATGGATTTCATGCCTTTAGTCTTAGAGCCAAGAAAGTGTGTAATAGTGAGAACCTTCGCTCTTGAAACAGATGGTGACTTTTGAACTGTGCTAAATCTATAAGATATTAGATTTACTCATAAAACGTTGCCATGTCAATATGGAAAGTTTGGCAAGCGTTTCATCTTAAAAAGGTCAAACTGCATCACTTCAATATTAATTTCTGTATCTTTCCCATCAACTCTTCCATCTGGTATTTCTTAGAGGAACCGTCGGAAAACTAGAGCTTAGAATGGGAAATACAGCAGAAGACTTTATGATTCCCTTGTCCTGTCCATAAACACATGAATCTAAACATTACCTCTGCTCCTTTATCCACACATAACACCGTAATCACACATAACATGTCCCTATAACATGTACCAATACTAGCTGGATAGCAAGTTGTAATGCAGTGTATTTGTATTTAATCATGAATTTCCAGGGTAAAACTAAAATTTCTTTCATTAAATAAGCTTAAGAAAATCCTTGAAGAACGTCTATGGGTCTAGAAGCTGGTGATTTTAGTATTGTTTAGGATTATTGGATAGAGTCTTCTGCTAGCACATATAGCTGTGTCTAAAATGTGCATGTATCTTGAGAAACAAAAAAGCTAAGTATCAGTTTGGTGCTTAGTGTTGCAGAAATAGAATGGATCTTTTTGAGCAAAGACATCATAATCGGAATGTGAACCTGAGTCTACACAGCATGTTCACTGAATAATATGTCAGTGGACTCGATCAGCCAGTTTGATACAAAAAAAAAAATTTCAAGTGACTGTTTGACTATGTGATCACGTGTTTGCTCCTCTTAATTGTGCAGTTCAGTTCAAATGAAATGGCTATTATCAAAGTCACCAAAGTGAAGACACAGCCCACAACTCCTCATCTGGTGTTCTCAGATGCCGAGACAGACCAGAGAGCTGGTTGACTGTGAGCAAAAGGAGACAGCAGTTGGCAAGGACATCTGTAACATGGAGTGGGCAAGGCAGTGGCCTTTGAAGGAAGAGTAGGAATTTATCAGGGGAACAGCAGATGGAAGGGGATCAGCAGACATCACAGTGTAGAATAATACCATGGCTCAGGCAGTAAATTGGGTATGATGGGAACACAAAGTTCAAGCTTTTCAGCAAATCGTTATCAAACATCGTAATTTCTAATGCAGAGAATTCCAACAAATTAAAACAAAAGGCAAGAAATTCTCTTGAAAATTAGCAATGTATGCTGAGGAAGGCTTCACATTCTCTTCATGCTTTATGGTGGGTGGTAGATTTCTACACTGTCAGAGAGGACTATTGAGGAAGTTTGAATTATTCTCGTGTGATGGCGGAGTGTACGGCAAAATGAATTCAGTCCCTAATAGGCTGCTCTCTCTAGTTCTAAAATGCATGTACTCTATCTTCTTCAAGACAAGATTATATAAGAAAGTAACAGAAAGCAAATGAAGACTTCGGGCAAACGGAATATATAGGAATTTGAGCAGAAAAGCAATAATTGATAGAGTCAGAGAACACTTTGCCATAGGGCATTTAAATAAAGGGATTTAACGTGTTGAAAAATAAGATTTATGAGGAAATGTCAGGGGATTATTTGTTTCTTAAGTGAAGGAGTGGTGATTTAGTGATATAGATTTATATTCCGTGTATTTTCCAACCAGCTTCTGTGGGCCCCACAGCTCTCCCTAATTGGGATCCATCACTGTGCTTAGAGGGTATTTGATAACTGCCTTAAAACCACTACCAGGAAAGATATTTTACTGTGAAAGTTCTTTAAATCCTGTTCTTAGTGGTAGGCCTCAATACTTGACAACATATTTATCTTAATTAACTCCTTTAGAACAATTCTCACAGAGTAGACTCAAAATATAGACAATCTTATTCATTTAAAAAAAAAAAGTCCAGCCATCTAACTTTCTAAACGAAGCTAAAAGAAGCTATGCCAGCTTCCTCCTCAACAAATTGCTATGACTTCATCAATACACTGAATAAAGAGAATATGTATACTGAGATGAATTGTTTCACAATTCAACATCTGTGAACTCTGTTATACCTAACACAGACTCATTTAAGAATAGTTAAGGCTTTTCAAAACAGTTATTAAATTTTTTAAATTGAATGCTGGTTTCATAGCCAATGTGTTTGAACTCAATAAATACAGAACAAAGACTTTTAATATTTCTTTAGATAATTTATTCAAATGTCATCATGAGACAGTAAATTCCGATTTTATAGTATTTATATAGAATTCTGCCCTTTTCCCTCCTGCTATTTAATAGTTGACTTAATTCTAATTGTCAGTGATATCTGAACCCCAATCCTGTCTTCAAAGACAAAATGTTAAAAAGATAAAAAGAAGGAGATTCCAGGAGAACACCCCATCAAATAACATGAAAATTTACATAGGGTCTTATTGGACACCTCAGTGAAGCTCCCACCATTTGGAGGACAGAAATTTCCTAAAATACGTGATGGACTGGGATGAACTCAACCACGCCCTGGCAATCCCTTAATGCAAAGGAACATTCTCCTCTTGCACTGTCTTAGCAATGACACTCATCCTCGCCAATAGGGTGCCGTCGCAGAGATTGTGCTGAAGGAGAACTCCAACTCCTCTAGTACGTAGGCCTCAAAGGAAGTTACAGAAACACAGTCCCAGCTTAGCCTGGCCTCTGTGGAGGATTCTTGGAAGAAGAAAAAGTAAGGTCTTGGATTGCTGATGCACGGAAATCACCGTGAGCGAGTCTGATGCTTGGACACATATGTGCAAGCAGACCTGAGGATTCCTAAAAATATTTGGAGGGGGAGATTATAACAGATTGCGATTCCTGCAGTTAAGAGAGTTGGTTCTCGGCCACTGAGACTTAATAGCTAGTATGTTAGCTCAGGTTCCTTGGAAACAGACAGGGGAGACTTGCATGCAGGAAGTTTATTAATGGGTGCTCTTGGGAAGAACCTCTGTAAGGTGCTGAGAGAAGCAGCAAGGAGAGGAGGGAGCTGAATTGTAAAGTGGTTACAACAGAGGCCTCAGCTTGCCCTAATGGGGCTCTAGGGTAGGATGTTCATAGTTTACTGAATTGAGTCAAGGGCACCTGGCCTTGGTGCCCTCTCCCATCCCCAGGCGACTCAGGGCAGCACGCCACAGCATCCTCTACAGCTTGTGAGGCTGATGGCTACGTCAGCATTTAATGGCTGATAAAGCCCAAGCCACTTGAGTTTGACTTACACCCAAGCAAGCTAATGTTGTTTTTAGATAAACTAGACACAGGTCGCCACACCCACTGTAACCCCCAGCACAGTAACTAGAGGACTGAATTCTCCATGTTAATGACATGATTCCGCTCTCTCTTGTCAGGAGTGACCTAAAGAAATAGTGACTCTTAGGAAAATAGCTAAATACCAATCACATCAAAACCCAAAATGCCAGTTTTGTAGATGTGTCTGCATGCACACAGATAACCAAAAATAATGGCATCAATGGTGTATCACTGGAACATAGAGCACTGCCCAAGGAGGGTTTACCTGAGGGTGCAGCAAAAAGATAAATCTTTATATGTTCATTGTGATTCAGAATGAAGGCACAGACACAGAAAGCACGCTTGGGGATGGGAAAGGAGGGAGCAAAGCGTTCCCTGTGTGACTCAGAAGAAGTCTTTACATGTCTGTTCCCTTCTTTGAAACATCAAGATGATAACACCCGTTTTCCGCTATTCAGGCTTCTGTGAGTATCATCTACATGAAAGCTCTTTGAAAAGCATCAAGTGCCCCTCAAATGTATAGTATTATTATTATGGTTTATCATCCATGTAAGTCTATTTCTTCCATTGCTGCCCTAGGACTGGAAAAATTGCTCACTACTTTTTATTTTATAGCATCTTATTAAAAACACTTCATAAAAACTTTAATGAAGTTTTCTACAGATATTTCTTCTTCCAATTAAATAAACTTACTTCCTCATGGTTTCGTTCCCTAAGCGTTTAATTATTTTACGCACTATCTTCTGGATGTCCTCCAAAGTTTTCCACAGCTCTATCAGTTGAATTTTATGTGTTGATTCCGTTTTTTAATGGACAGGAAGGTCAAAGACATCACATACATTTCTTCTTCCTATGGAATTTTCCTATAGATTATTAGCAGTATATCTTTCAATGTATAGCCAGGTCTCAAAAATCATATATATCAGTTCACATTTATTAAATGTCCATGAAGGATATTGTTCAAGGAATATATTTGAGGGAGATACAATATGTTTGGTGAAAGAAAATCTTCTCTCCATCATTTCACCTCTCTTCACACATTTCTCCTTTGCATTCATGGTGCAGACACTGTCAGTTTGTCTGTTTCATGGAAAGATGCCAGACAAAGGCTGTTGAGAGAGCTATATGATTACACAACATATACTCCAATGCGTCTTTAAAAATCTGCTAAATGAGGTGTGGGGACAACTAACACATAGTTTGGGTGAAGTATGAGATGCTCCCAGTGGCTTATTCTGAAAGCCACTGTCCTTTCCAGTGCTAATTGGGCAGATGGGTGATTAATCTTCTACCCTCTGTTGGAACTGTTCTTGAAGTTCCTTGCTTGTTAAGCTTGCCTCCTTTTGTAGTTTCATAGATGAGAAAGTGACAGGCCTGGAGCTATAAGAGGCAGGCTCTGGTAAATGGTAGAAAAAGCAGATGAGTAGGATCATGGAGTGGGCACAAAAAAATCTGTGCTACAAAAAGCAGACTTGTTTCCATGACAGCAGGGGAGAAGTCTGTCCAGATGATTGTGAGGTGGACATAGCAGGTAAATTTTGAGCAGATCCAGCAAACAGGATTTTATTTATAAGGATGGGCTAGAAATTTCGCCTGCATAACAGTCTCAATCTAGTTATTTAGTCATGCCCATTAACAGCTATATAATCATAGTAGTTATTTTGCACTTACAGGACAGGCACGATGATTAATAGTTTGACACACAATCTCATTTAGCCTTACAATATCTTTAGGAGGTAGTTACTTTTATGATACCCATTTAAGAGATGAGGAGACTGGAGCTTAAAGAGATTAAATAATTTATCTAAGGTTATGAAACTAGAAACTGAAGCAGGGTTCCCAGCTAGACTGTTTGACTCTGGATCCCTTATACTTAGCAGCCATGCTACACAGCTTATTGCTGTTCAAATTTTCTTTCCTAAAATACACCTGAAGAGAGAGAATCTCAAATCAAAGCCTTTATACAGAGTTCCTCCCTCATCGTGTATCATTTCAAGGAGAAAACTGTGGCTGATATTCAAAGCCTTTTGTCAGCTTCCTACACATCCATCTCTGTCCTCCTCTGTGACCCAACATGGACTCTCCCATTCCATTTTGCCCAGTCCTTACTGTCCCAAACACAGTGCTACCTTTTCCTACAACATTCATCCTAGCCAATGCTACAATTCTTCTCCCAAAATGCTCTCACTGCTCTTTTCTCTTGAATTGCACACAGTCCTTACTGCAAGCCCACCTCCTTCTAAAAACCAGCCTACACTAGTCCCAACTCATACTCCTCTTCCTGACTCTCAATTCCCACCATGCTCTTGTCTTGTGAGATTCTCTTTGGTCTTTTGGATGAACAGTTATTGCATCTCCAAAAACAAACAATAAATGGTGTGAATATCTCTTTCCTTTGTCACACTTAAACTACTATAAAAATGCTAGGAAGACAATAAGTACATAATACAAGTACATGGCCCCCAAAACCACATGTGAAACTGAATTAATCCAGTATAAATAAGCATGTAAGGGTTGAGCATGTGACAAGTAGAAGAAAAACAATTAGGTAGACTTCATCATGGAAATCCTACTAAAGGAGATCAGTTAAGTAGATGAAGGTCATGGAAATCCAGCTTCTTAGAGAGATCATTTAATACAGTAGGTTGGCATATGCAAATACATAAATAATAAAATGTTCATATAAGAAATTAGAAAATTGACTTAAGCCTAACGAGAGCTCCAGAAGTCGTGTTGCAAAAAAAGGAGTGGCATTCATAGAGACCTCTCAAGATTAGACAGAGAAGTTATTGATTCTAATTTTTTTCTTAAAAATATGTTTAAATGATGAGATTAATAATAAAATAGCTACCACCAGTTAAACTCTTACTGCTTTACAAGCACATTTTTAAGCTCTTTACCTGGACTTAATTATTTATTCCTAATATCCACCCAGTGAGATACCATTACAATCATTCAGCACATAAAGACATTTGCGTCAACAGTGGACCACATATACGACGGTGGTCCTGTAAGATTAGTACCATATAGCCTAGGTTTGTAGTAGGCTATACTATCTAGTTTTGTGTAAGTATGCCTGTGACGTTCATACAACAATGAACTTGCCTAGCTATGTATCTCTCAGATCGTATCCTCTTTGTTAAGTGACGCACAATTTCTACTTGTTTTAAAGAGGAGATCACCAAGGTACTTAGAGCCTGGAGACACTGAGAAATCACACAGAAGTTTTCAAAGCCAGGAGGTCCGAGTCCAGAGTCCAGCTGTAACCACTACCCAATATACCATGTACTATAGTATAGGCAATGCGTGTAGGTAAAACGTTCCATACTATGCACATTTCATGAAACCCTTAAGAAACATGCAAAGTTCTCTAACTTTTTAATTCTAAAATATGCTTTATCAAATTAGCGAACATAATTTTGAAAATTCAACTGATTATTATAAATATAAAAAGTATACAAAATCTAAAACATTTTCTATTTTCAACCTTGCTCACAGAATTGACATATTCTCTCTTAGAGAATTTCACAAAATAAAATTTAGTGAAAACTACATTTAATTATGATGACATATTGAAAGAGAAATGGAATCAGTATACCATCTGTCAATTCTGGAATTAACAAAAGGGGTAGATAGAATTATTTTTACTTAGTCCACAAAATATGTAGGTGTGGTAAGTTTAAAGATGTGTTAAAGATGGTTATGAGTTATCCTATGCTGTTGTACTTATTGCAAATCAAATTTTTAATGTACTTGCTATTCTGAAAAAGTCATGGAATTCTGCTACTTGAAGTTCAGTAGGCTATAATTGTTGGGTACTGTACAAAGAGCTTTTAGAAAAGATATTTCTCATCCTTGAAAATTACATAGGTCAATTATATTCTATCATAGACATACTTTTTTAAAAGTCCAGAAAAGCAGGAAAGTTCTATACAATCTCCTTCTGTCTACTAAAAGGAAGGATGTTATCCTAAAATGAGTATTTCTAATTAAAAGGTTGACATAAACTAACATTATTTTTCATATTTTTCTCTAGCAAGAATATTGTATTCTTTTAGATTTGCATTGCCTCTGGAATCACCAATTTTGCTTAAATGGATTTAAACATTCAATTCACAGAATAGGACAGAGGAATATGAGCTACAATAATATTTATTATTTGTGAGAGTAGTGGCTTTAAAATATCACATATGAGTTGTTCAAAAACATGTCTAAGTACTTCTTTAAGGAGTTTTCATTGCTGTATTTATTGCTAGATTCAGGAATCAGAAGAGTGATAATTTTATTGCATGTGATCATTCTAATTGATCCACTGAGAAGACGGTAAATTTTATTTCTAAAATGTTACCTTAATGGTCCAAAATACTTAATTAATCATCCTCACAAAATATATATTTAGTGCTTTCTGAAATATTTCAACGTAAGCCCTAAAAGTTAGATTAAAGATAAACTAATCCAATCCTTCACGTTTCTGCTGAGGAAACTTCATGCCAGAGAGGAAAATGGACTTGCCTGGAAACACGTGACTAAAGGAAAGACAGGAAAGAAAGGATCCGAGGCACTTTCGGCACTCGCTCTTTCTCCCACACCCACCCCTTGTCTGCTTTTTAGGGGACATGCTGCTGCCTTCACCTCTCCACTTTGTGTGGCCTATGTTTTACTTCCTGCTACAACAGAGAAGGGAGTTATCAGTTGTTTGTTCATTGTGCCACACCTTTGGAACACTTCACCCTCTGCTGTTTTTTTTTTTTTTTTGTTTAGTTAATGATAGATTACAATCTTGTGAAATTTCAATTGTACATTAATGTTTGTCATTCGTGTTGTAGGTGCACCACTTCACCCTTTGTGCCCACCCCCGACCCCACCTTTCCCCTGGTAGCCACTAAACTGTTCTTAGCCCACATTTTTAAATTCCTCATATGAGTGGAGTCATACACAGATTATCCTTCTCTAGCTGGCATATTTCACTTAACATAATTCCCTCAAGGTCCATCCATGTTATTGCAAATGGAATGATTTTGTTCTGTTTTGCAGCTGAGTAGTATTCCATTGTATATATGTACCACATCTTCTTTATCCATTCGTCTGTTGATGGGCACTTAGGTTGCTTCCATGTCTTGGCTATTGTAAATAATGCTGCAATGAACATTGGGGTACACAGGACTTTTGGGATTGCTGACTTCAAGCTCTTTGTATAGATACCCAGTAATGGGATGGCTGGATCGTATGGTAGTTCTACTTTTAATTTTTTGAGAAATCTCCATACTGTTTTTCATAGTGGCTGCACCAGTTTGCATTCCCACCAGCAGTGTATGAGGGTTCCTTTTTCTCCACAACTTCTCCAACATTTGTTACTATTAGTTTTAGATATTTTTGTCATTCTAATGGGTGTAAGGTGATATCTTAGTGTAGTTTTGATTTGCATTTCCCTGATGATCAGCGATGATGAGCATCTTTTCATGTGCCTATTGGCCATCCATATATCTTCTATGGAGAAATGTCTGTTCATGTCTCCAGCCCATTTTTTGATTGGGTTGTTTGATTTTTTGTTGTTGAGTTGTGAGAGTTCTTTATATATTATGGATATTGAACCTTTGTCAGATATATGACTTGCAAATATTTTTTCCCAGTTAGTGGGTTGTTTTTTTGTTTCAATCCTGTTTTCATTTGCCTTGAAGAAGCTCTTTAGTCTGATGAAGTCCCATTTGTTTATTCTTTCTATTTTTTACCTTCTCTGAGAAGGCATGGTGTCCGAAAAGATCCTTTTAATACTGATGTCAAAGAGTGTACTGCCCACATTTTCTTCTAGAAGGCTTATGGTTTCAGGTCTCACCTTTAGGTCTTTGATCCATTTTGAGTTTATTTTGGTGAATGGTAAAAAAGAATGGTCAATTTTCATTCTTTTACATGTGGCTTTCCAGTTTTCCCAGTACCATTTGTTGAAAAGACTTTCTTTTCTCCATTGTATGCCCTCAGCTCCTTTGTCGAAGATAAACTGTCCATAGACGTGTGGTTTTATTTCTGGGCTTTCAATTCTGTTCCATTGATCTGTGCGCCTGTTTTTGTACCAGTACCATGCTGTTTTGATTACTCTAGCTTTGTAGTATGTTTTGAAGTCAGGGATAGTGATGCCTCCCGTTTTGTTCTTTTTTCTCAGGATTGCTTTAGAAATTCGGGGTCTTTTGTTGCCCCATATGAATTTTAGGATTCTTTGTTCCAATTCTGTAAAGAATGTCATTGGGATTCTGATTGGGATGGCGTTGAATCTGTAGATTGCTTTAGGTAGAATGGGCATTTTAATTATGTTTATTCTTCTAATCCATGTACATGGAATGTCTTTCCATCTCCTTATGTCGTCATCCAATTCTCTCAGAAAGGCCTTATAATTTTCATTATGTAGGTCCTTCACTTCCTTAGTTAAATTTACTCCAAGGTATTTTATTCTTTTTGTTGCCATTGTGAATGGTATTGTGTTCTTGAGTTCTTTTTCTGTTAGTTCGTTATTAGAATATAGAAATGCTACTGATTTGTGCAAACTGATTTTATACCCTGCAACTTTGCTGTAGTTGTTGATTACTTCTAACAGTTTTCCAATGGATTCTTTGGGGTTTTCTATATATAAGATCATGTCGTCTGCAAACAGCGACAGTTTCACTTCTTCCCTCCCTATTTGGATTCCTTTTATTCCTTTTTCTTGCCTGATTGCTCTGGCTAAGACCTCCAGTACTATGTTGAATAAGAGTGGTGATAGAGGGCATACTTATCTCGTTCCTGTTTTCAGGGGGATGGCATTCAGTTTCTGCCCATTGAGTATGATGTTGGCTATGGGTTTGTCATATATGGCCTTTATTATGTTGAGGTAGTTTCCTTCTACGCCCATTTTGTTCAGTTTTTATCATAAATGGCTGTTGGATCTTGTCAAATGCCTTCTCTGCATCTATTGAGATGATCATGTGGTTTTCATTCCTCAGTTTGTTGATGTGGTGTATCACGTTGATTGATTTGCGGATGTTGAACCATCCCTGTGTCCCTGGTATGAATCCCACCTGATCCTGATGTATGATCCTTTTGATGAATTGCTGAATTCTGGTTGCCAAAATTTTGTTTAGAATTTTTGCATCTATGTTCATCAGCGATATTGGCCTGTAGTTCTCTTTTTTCGTGGTGTCCTTGTCAGATTTTGGCATCAGCATGATATTGGCCTCATAGAATGTGTTAGGAAGTGTTCCATCTTCCCTAATTTTTTGGAATAGCTTGAAAAGGATAGGTATTAAATCCTCTCTGAAAGTTTGGTAGAATTCCCCAGGAAAGCCATCTGGTCCTGGGGTTTTATTCTTTGGGATGTTTTTGATTGCTTTTCAATCTCTTTCCTTGTGATTGGTCTGTTCAAATTGTCTGCCTCTTCTTGAGTGAGCTTTGGGAGATTGTAGGAGTCCAAGAAGTCATCCATTTCCTCTAGGTTATCCATTCTGTTGGCATATAGTTTTTCATAGTGTTCTCTTATAATCCGTTGTATTTCTGCAGAGTCTGTTGTTATTTCTCCTCTTTCATTTCTGATTTTGTTTATTTGAGCTTTCTCCCTTTTTTTCTTTGTAAGTCTGGCTAGGGGGTTGTCAATTTTATTTATCTTCTCAAAAAACCAGCTCTTTGTTTCATTAATCCTTTCTACTGCCTTTTTTGTTTCAATGGTATTTATTTCTGCTCTGATTTTTATTATTTCTCTCCTTCTGCTGACTTTGGGCTTTATTTGTTCTTTTTTCTCTAGTTCAGTTAGGTGTAGTTTAAGATTACTTATTTGGGATTTTTCTTGTTTGTTAAGATGTGCCTGTATTGCGATGAATATTCCTCTTAATACAGCTTTTGCTGTGTCCCATATGAGTTGGTATGGCATGCTATCATTTTCATTTGTTTCCAGGTATTTTTTGATTTCTTCTTTAATTTCTTCAATGATCCATTGTTTGTTCAGTAGTGTGTTGTTTAGTCTCCACATCTTTGTGCCTTTCTCAGCTTTTTTCTTGTAATTAATTTCTAGCCTTATAGCACTATGATCTGAGAAGATGCTTGTTATTATTTCAATTTTTTTAAATTTGTAGAGGCTTGCCTTGTTTCCCAACATATGGTCTATCCTTGAGAATGTTCCATGTGCACTTGAGAAGAATGTGTATTCAGCTCTTTTAGGGTGAAGTGATCTATATATGTCTATTAAGTCCAATTGTTTTAGTTTTTCATTTAGCTCCACTATTTCCTTGTTGATTTTATGTCTGGATGATCTGTCAATTGATGTGAGTGGGGTGTTGAGGTCCCCTACTATTATTGTGTTGTTTTTAACATCTTCCTTTAGGTCTGTTAATAGTTGCTTTATGAATCTTGGTGCTCCTGTGTTGGGTGCATAGATATTTATAAGCGTTATTTCTTCTTGATGAAGTGTCCCTTTGATCATTATATATTGTCCCTCTGTGTCTCTCTTTACCTGTCTTATTTTGAAATCCACTTTGTCTGATATAAGAATTGCAACACCTGCCTTTTTTTCTTGCTATTAACTTGAAGTATTGTCCTCCACCCCTTCACCCTGAGCCTGTGTTTGTCCTTGGGGCTGAGGTGTGTTTCCTGGAGGCAATAAATTGTTGGATCTTGTTCTTTAATCCATTTTGCCACTCTGTGTCTTTTTATTGGAGAGTTCAATCCGTTCACATTGAGAGTGATTATTGATGCATGTGGACTTAATGCTGTCAATCTGTCGCTCATTATCTTGTTTTCCTGGGTTTCTTTTCCTGTGTGCTTTAGACCACGCATTTAATACTGCAATTTCTTATGCTGGGTTTCTTAGATTTTTCCTTATTTATGATTTGTGACTCTGTTCTGTATTTTATTTTAGTGTCTACCCTGAAGTTTGTATTTAGAATCTTGTGTATAATATAGTCTATTCTCCTGTGGTCTCTTACTTACTTGGCCAATACTGATTTAGACCCTTTGCTCTTCCCCTCCTGAATAATTATTTTTATTTCTTATTCCAACTCATGTTATGAATTTGTAGTTAGAGTGATAAGATCGTCCTTGCTTTGGTAGTTTCCTTACCTTTACCCTAATGCTATAATTGAATATTTGCTATCCTGTTCTGGTTCTATCCATCGGTCTCCCTAGTCTGTGGCTTGTGACCCCTTTCTCCCTTTTTTCTTTTTTCAGGTATGAGAGCCTTCTTGAGGATTTCTTGTAGTGGGGGGCTTTTAGTTACAAATTCCCTTAACTTTTGTTTGTCTGGAAAAGATTTAATTTCTCCCTCATATCTGAAGGAAATTCTTGCTGGATAGAGTATTCTTGGCTGAAGATTCTTATCTTTTAAAGCTTTGAATATGTCACTCCATTCTCTCCTAGCTTGTAAGGTTTCTGTAGAGAAATCCACTGAAAGTCTGATGGGGCTCCTTTATAGGTTATTCTCTGCTTTTTTCTTACTTCCCTGAGTATTCTTTCTTTATCTTTCCTTCTTGCCAATTGTACTACCATGTGCCTTGCAGTAGGTCTTTTTACATTGACAAATCTAGGAGATCTGAAAGCTTCCTCCACACACATTTCTCCATCAATCCCTAGATTTGGGAAGTTCTCTTTAATAATTTCGTTAAGCACACTTTCTGCTCCATTTTCCTTTTCCACATTCTCGGGAATTCCTATGATCCTTAAGTTCTGACTCCTCATTGAATCCACTGTCTCTCAGAGATTTTCCTCATTTTTTTTTAATTCTCAGTTCTCTTTCTTCCTCTGTCTGGAGCCATTCAGCCTGTCTATCTTCAATTATGTTAATTTGCTCTTCTATGATGTCTACACGGGCATTCAGTAACTCCGTATTCTGTTTTATCTGGCCCATTGTGTTTTTCGTCTCTAGTAATTCTGTTTGATTCTTCTTTATGATTTCAATCTCTTTTGTGAAGTAACTCTAGAACTCATCAGCTTGTTTCTCTATCTTTCTCTCTACCTCATTGAGTTTTTTGATTATATCTGCTCTGAGTTCATTATCACTTAGTTTACCTAATTCCAAGTCCTCAGGACTTAATTCTGTGTTTTTATTGTTTTCCTTATGGTCTGGGGCTTTTATAAATTGCTGGATGGTAGGGGAGCGGGTTTTTTTGCATGGTGGTAGAATTCGGTTGCAGTTACAGCCTGCGCCACTAGATGGGAGTTGAGAGCCACGTGTTATGAGCTCTCCGCCTTCAGGCAAGATGGCTGCGCCCAGTGGCTTTGCCGGAAGGGAGGGGCTGCTATTCTCGCACCGATCTGGATTCAGATCAGTTCTGTTCTCTGGGCTCCCAAGGCCCTGGGTTTATGGGGTCCCCACGCACGGAATCTTTCCCCGGTCAGCGAGTTTCCACTGAACCAGCATCAGGAGTCCTGGATGATACCCCAGTCATGCGGCCCCTCCCCTGCTCCTTTCTGGACCCGCGCAGCAGCAATGGCAGACTCTAGAGGAGGGAGTGACGTTCTCTCCTACCGTTCCAGTGCCTCCAAGGCCATGAGCAAGGTTTATGATCTCCGCCTTCTTGGTATTGTAGGTCTCTAACATGTTGGCATTAGATTATTCTCTGAAATTCAGTTTTTCCAATCATTTGTTGTATTTTGGAGGGGAGAGAATCCTGGGTCAGCTCACCCTGCCATTTTGCTCCACCCCTTCTATCAAAACCTTTGCCCTCTCCTTTGTGAAAGGATCAAGAAGTCCAAATCAAATGACTCCTTGCTTCCAAACCTGTCATGAAGCACTTCTTCTTATGGGAACAATCATGCTCATTTCTCTGGTCATCATAGGTAAAAATCTGTGATCTTGACTAACAAAGGATCACAGATCTTATAGACTCTACGGACAAGTCTCTAGTCCTATTCCCCTGCATGTGGGTTCTCATTTACTGCCATCTGCAACTTTGATAGTATTAACCAAATATTACCAATAGTGGGAACTTGCTATCCCCAGAAAACATCACATGCCAAGTTTTCAGACTCTGTAGATGTTAGGGACTAGCTTACATTAAGTAAATATATTTTTTCAGGCAATTTTGTGTGCATTGGTCCTCTATCTGATCTTTTAAGAAAAAAAAAGAAAGGAAAAGCATAAATCTATAAATCTATTCCCTTTTCCACTTAATTAATAGTGTTTAGCTATTTCCTTAACCATGGAATCTAAGTTGTATGTGAGCAGGACTATTTTTATTTTTAATTACTATTTTTGCCTAGCACCTAATTTGGGGCTAGCATATAGTATGTGTTCAGCAGATATTTTTCAAATGAGTGAAGCAAATTTACTTATCTTCCCTACGTCTTTTCTTCTGTTAACTAAATAGTTCAAGCTCCTAACCCATTCCTCAACTGACATGACTTGGGAGAGCCTCGCCACCCTAATTATTCCCTATATTCTTCAGTATATCAGCTACGGTATAAGCCGCCATGGACAATGGAGGTCAGTGTTCCCTGTATCATGTAAAAGTACAGAGCAGAAGTGAGATTATAATGCACTCAGAGAAAAATGAATTTGCTGTTCCCAATTTTCAGATAATTCAGGTTGTGTCTTTAGTCAACTAAATCCGTAGGTCTTTTTCACATAAACTGCCTGAAATTATTGACATTGCTTAGTCACACTGCCAGAGTTTACCACTCTTCTAATACGTAAACATCCTCAGGAGATTTAACACATTAAGTGAGGTTCTCAGTCATTCACAGCTTGTGGTCAATTTCTTCCATCAGATGTAATTTTCTCCTAACCCCCAGCTGAGAGCTGCATGCCAGAGGAATAGGAGTTTTCAGAGATGGGGTAGATGATTTTGTGACTGTGGCACTGTCCAGAAAGTCAGTCCCCAGTCAAGGGGCCAGGGAAGAAAAAAGTATTCAGAAATGGAGAAAGAGGAGGGCCAGGCAGGAGTCCAGCACAGCAACAGCACTGGGGATAACACTGCAACAAATTTTTCCCTATTCATGTGTTTTCAGTATTTATGATTCAGTAAATTTTAATGAGCAATCTAAATGGGTCAGGTACTCGGATAGCCTCTAATTATACAGGAGAAGGAGAAATGTGGTTCTGCCATTACATAGTTTTAGGCTACTAAGGCAGAAAGATAAGAGATAAGTAAACAAGGAATAGTAACTGTGAAGTGTTCCAGGTGAAACAGGCAGAGATAGGCTATAAAGGGGACACGGGATTTTAAATAAACGGGTGAGGAGAGGACTCTGCAAAGATTGAAGAATGGGAGGCTGTAAGTGAATATGGATGTACACACAGAGTGGATGTGGATGTAGACGTAGATATGAATATCTCTCAGTGAAAAGGAAGAACTCGAGGTGAATAATGACTACTCGAACAACATGTTTTAAAAGGTGCCACCAAATCTGAGAATCCCTGTAACCTACTTTCCCCTAATAGGATGTCAGAAACGCACTGCCTACAGAGGTTCGGGAGAGCACCCTCCTCGCAGATCTAGCTGCCCGGGCCCAAGTCATCTCTTTGGAGGGCGTGCTCTGTAAAGGAGTCAAGTTTCCGCCCAGGCTGCTGCACATGAACCCTGTTTTGGGGTTTGGTTGGTTTTGTTCTTTTTTTT
Source organism: Equus quagga (assembly GCF_021613505.1). NCBI lineage: Eukaryota > Metazoa > Chordata > Mammalia > Perissodactyla > Equidae > Equus > Equus quagga. Next base: position 7,205,514 of record NC_060281.1, read on the forward strand.
TTCGTTTTTGCCTTTTATGGCTATTTTGTCACCTCATTTCAATGTATCTTTAGACAAGCTAGATTGTCCCTCTCTTGCCTCCTAGGCACACAGTGTAGCAGCTCCACGTCAGTGCTTCAGTCAGGCAGATGGTGGCCTCTCTGGTATCTCGGCCCACTGCCTCCTGAAACCCTGCCTGAACATTCTCCTGCAATATATTTGACAGGCCACAAGTTGGGCTAATAGAAGCTAGGTGTAGGTATGTCTCTTCACAACTCCATAAAACACAGCCGCCTCTGCATGCCTCTCAGGCTCCAGAAACCATTTATCTGGCCTTCCATACCGTTTGTTTCTAATGGCTTTCAAAGTGGTGTCTAAATTCAACCAAAGGTGAATAAATTTATTTTCTATGATGAGGTCAATACTCTGCTGGGTGCTGTGGAGTATAGAAAAGTTCATCACAAAAATACCATTAAAAATATTGATTCTAGGGGCTGGCCCCGTGGCCGAGTGGTTAAGTTCGCGCGCTCCGCTGCAGGCGGCCCAGTGTTTTGTTAGTTCGAATCCTGGGCGCGGACATGGCACTGCTCATCAGACCACGCTGAGGCAGCGTCCCACATGCCACAACTAGAAGAACCCACAATGAAGAATACACAACTATGTACTGGGGGGCTTTGGGGAGAAAAAGGAAAAAATAAAATCTTTAAAAAAAAAAATATATTGATTCTAGTTAATGATAGGCATGCTAAAGTGTTGGGAGTGAAATGGTACTGATTCCTGCAACTTCTGTTGGAACACATCCCCAAAATTAAGGTGAAATAGTGGATGGCTGGAGGGAGAGGTAAAGGATACACGTGTGATAAAGCAAATACAGCAAAATGTTCATTGTAGGATCTAGGCGGGCATATGATGGTTCGCATTGACAATCCTTTTAGTTTTTGTATATTTAAAACTTTTGATAATTAAATATTAGGGAAAACAGTTGATCACTGCTCACCTGAATCTTATCATGGAGGTAGGAATTTAAACACTCACACATGAAATAATTCCTCTCCTGTGAGGTACTGATTGTAAGAGCACTGGGAATTCAGAGGGAAATCAACATAGATTGGCACATAAGGAAAGAGTGCCACTTGAGACTTGATGGTGTAGGATTTTAAAAGATGAAGTGGAAGAGGGAAGGCATTTCAAGTGGGGGAAACAGCACGAGCAAACACATGGAGGATGGAAGAGAAAGGCAAGTGCTCAGGAGAACAAGACTGAACCAGGTAGGGAATAGTCAGAAACAACTTTGGATACACACAGTGAAGCTAGAATATGGCAGGTCATGATGGGTAGAAAAAGATGTGCTCCCTTCTCTTAAGTAGTCAATCATATCTGGGCTCAATAAGAGGAAATAGAGACCAGATTTACAAACAGAATGGCCAGACAGTCTTATAAAAATATACAAAGAATGTTGTGAGATGAACATAGGTACTCAAACAAATGCTACAGACCCCACAGGTAATCATTATTCTGAGGACACAAAATAATCAGATGAAAAAAGTTTGGGGCCACCTTTATCAATATGATTTGATTGTAGTAAGAAAGTTAAGTGTCATGTCTGTACTGGGGCCATTCAAATCTCCCCTTTCCCAAGACAAAGGATTCCACCACTTTAGCTTTTCCTGGGACAGCTCAGGCTCAGCAAAGAACCCCATGGCAGGGCACTGTCACTCCCTCCATTGCGTGCCAGCCCCCTCCCAAGCAGAGAGCAGTGCAGGAGCAAAGTCTCAATGGAAACAACAGAATACATTGGAAAGGTATGGGCAGCTCAAGAATTAAAATAAAGGGGCTAGCCCCGTGGCCAAGTGGTTAAGTTCGCGCACTCCGCTGCAGGCGGCCCAGTGTTTCGTTAGTTCGAATCCTGGGCGCGGACATGGCACTGCTCATCAGACCACGCTGAGGCAGCATCCCACATGCCACAACTAGAAGAACCCACAACGAAGAATACACAACTATGTACCGGGGGGCTTTGGGGAGAAAAAGGAAAAAATAAAATCTTTAAAAAAAAAAAAAGAATTAAAATAAAGACCTAAGAACCAGACTCAGAGAGCACAGAAACCAGGCTATGTCCCAGGGGTCCAGGTTGCTCTCTTCAAGGTACAATGTGAATAAACTTCAACAGTTCTCATTACCATTTGAAATTCAAAATCAAGGGGCAGTGTGTCTGAGGAGACCAGCTTGTGTTTCAGCCCACCCCTTGGCCAGAGAAAGGTGGTCACCTCAATGACAGTCCCACCATGACCATATTCACTGAGAACATGCAGTTTCTCCAAGCAAGTGACATAACCTTTGGAGACACACCTGAAAAGGGAATAAGGTAGTGTCTACCTTGTAGGATTGTGCAAGGACCAACTGAGATAAAAATAGTACAAGGAACTCATAGAGTGTTTACTATGTGGCAAACCCCACGCTGAAGATTTCACAAACGGTAAGTAACCTAATCCTTATGAGGACTCTTTGAGATTTATGTAACTAAACTGCGCAGCCCCTATTTTAAAATCCAAGTCAAAATTGACAGGAAACATGTCTTGTTCTGTCAATCCTTTTTCTGCCTGGGTTGTGAATGCTCAGCAAGTGTACCTTTGAGAGGCATCCACTTGAAAATCTGAGCTGTGTCTTCCAGCTCTCACTCTGTGAAGTTTCCCTCTCATTTACCCTTCTTCCCACTGCGTGCTCATGTGACCAGTGTTTGTGTTAGTCTTTGTTTTTTATATCGGTGCCCCCATGTGTTCCTCTCTCCTCTCTCGTGAAGACCATCCTTACTCACAACCTCTGATCCCCTAGTGGAACGATTGAATTAGTACCCCTTCCCCCCAAATATTCCATAATATAATCACCACAATTCTATCTGGTTTTTTAACCTAATGACATACTTTAAAATTAGACAGCAGGAATTGAAAACCATCTTTATGTGGGAAAGAGGTATCTAATTTTAATGCTTGGTTAATTTCAACTATGGAATAGTGAGAAGGAAAAAAGCCATTACGTGCGATGCCCTTGGTGTGGGGGTCAGGGGTCTGAGGCAGGTGCCTCTGTAAGCCTCAGCACCCAACACGGCTGACTGTGAGAAAAAAGGAATTTGCAGTGACTGGCAAGCTAAGCCTGACCGCTGTCCCACAACCTTCAAAGAGACCAGAAAATGTAAAGAGCCACTGAAATGATGACCTCTGACAGACTGTGCCTTATTGCTATGTGAGGTTGTGGAGGTTGTAAATATGGAAACAACTTTTCAGGCAAAGAAAAATTGTGATGATAAAAACCCTATACCATAATCAAATGCAAATGTCACCGTTTGACAGGCTGGCTTTCTTTTATAGATGAAGTTTGTAAGGAGAAAAGGCAAGGCTTACAATTCAGGCTTTCCTTGTTTTTAAAGAAGTTTAAGTAGCTTTTTTAATATACTGCTCTCCTAAGAGAAGACATTTTTCCTTCAGTAAAAGGAAAGGAAATAAATTCTGCTGTTTTTCTGTTTGCAAACAAAGAGAGTAATATTTGAGCCCCCTTTAAAATCACATCCATACTTCAGAATTAAATTTAGATGTAGAGTATGGTGGGCACCAACTGGCGTATGTCTTCTCACCTCCTTGCAAGATGCCCATGGAGACAGCCAGGTCTTCCTCTGGTGAATCCAAATGGATGGATGGAGACAGATGGGAGATAGATGATAGATAGACAGATGATAGGGAAGATAAATAGGCAATAGATAATCACTCTTAAAATGTCTAGAATATCAAACCACATTTAAAACTCATCTTTCCCTTAGATTCCTTTTATACATCAACTCTGAAATCTAGCCTTTCAAATTGTCACTGTTAGCTGCTAGGCAGGCATGGAAGATTCGAGATCTGATTTCCAACTTCAGGAAGCTAACGTTCTCAATTAAATTTAAAATCTCTACAATACATTACATATATATAAAATATTAAATATATATAGTATTTAACTGTTGTTAATAACTTGTTTTGCCTAAACATAAAAAAAAATTAGTTACTGTGAGGGAAAAACAGAAATTTTGAAAAAAAGAATCTGTCAATAATCCTAAATATTTACCTTCTTTAAAGTTTTCTTGAAAAAGATTTTGCAATGATAAAAAGTGAAAATTAGACAGAATTTTCATTATCAGATGAAGGCTGGATTACTCCTACCTGGCCCTTGGCATTTCAGGGGTCCATTTTAGAAACAGTTTCAAGCATCTGTGGACAAAGGATGCCCACAGAGTCATAGAGATGACTTCACTGTGCCGCCTGTAGCTGCTGGGCTAAAAAGACTAGAGTTCCATGAATGCCCGGTGCACTCACAGAGCGAGGCAGCTGAATAAGGGAACTCCTCTTCCTCTACACTGATTACAATGAAACAGTATTTTTCTACTAAGATTACCTCAATGTTCTATATACAATGTTCTACATACAGCTAATCCCTATGGGATTTAAGAAGTCTGAATTAAGTCTCAGCCACCTTATTTCACATTTCTCAGGAGTTATGTTTGTCAGTTGGTTTATAATATCTCCTATCTGGTCTAAACTGCTCACTTCTGCCTTTTATTTTCTTGCTCATCTGGAAGCTAAATCAACAGAACAGCTTGGCACAGTAAATCACATGTTCTCAACATGGACTTCTGTCGCATTTTTTAAAGTAAAAAGTCATTCAAAATATTCTATATCAACAATAAAAAAGGAAAAATAAACTTTTCTTTCCTACAATGAACAGAAAGAATGTTAAGTACTCCAAGAGATGTATGGTGAATGTCGAAGACCAAAAGGCCAATACGTTTTCTTAGCTACATTAAGTATCAAGTGAGCTTCGCAGAATTATTCAGCTAAAATCCCAGCTGAGTTGAACAACAGCAGGGCACAGCCATTCACCTTACAGGAATATAGGCGAACTTACAGTCCACCTGAAGAGTTCCTTGGCTCTCTGCCATTTTAACGTTAGCTTCCATCGCATTTCCAACCAGAAAGCTTTTGTTTTGAACCATCTTGAGGTAGTAGTGATGGGAAGAAATCCAGTAATGAAAGAACTTTAACATATCTACATGTGAACAAAAAGCAGGTCAATCAAAATCATTTAACCAATGACCAAAGCTCTCTACTGATTAATAGGGATATTTTGAAGCATACGTCCCATTCGATGTAGATACTATAATGACAGCACAGAAGGAAAATAGAGAAGATGTGCTTTTCAACCAATCATTATAAAAAACAAGTAGTTTTGGCTGGAAAAACCCTTGAAAGTACTTGGAATAATTTTTTTGAGAAAATGTAGGAATATGACATTTTCAGGGAAGAAGTTTTTATAAACAAGACTAATTGAACCTGTGCCTCATTAGCATAACTGATGAAACCACTCCCCCAGGTCCCAGGGCTGAAGGGTAAGGTCTTTATAAAAAAGTCTTTGTGTACGCTGGAGTACAAAATAACAATGAACAATAAGTGTGCTCTGTATTTTCCCCCTTTCTATTATAAGGGGAATAATACTGGTGGGATATTAAAGCCATTTATTTTTATTTCTTTGTTGACATTGGCATTAGCAACATTTTTTTGAACTTGACAACAAAAGCAAAAGTAAACAAATGGGACTCCATCAAACTAAAAAGCTTCTGCCCAGCAAAGGAAACCATCAACAAAAGAAAAAGGCAACCTATGGTATGGGGAAAACATTTGCAAACCACACATCCAATAAGAGGTTAATATCCAAAATATACAAGGAACTCATGCAACTCAATAGCAAAAAAACAAATAATGCAATTTAAAAATGGGCAAAGTACCCAAATAGACATTTTTCCAAAGAAGACATACAAGTGCCCAACAGGTACATGGAAAGGTACTCAACTTCACCAATCATCAGGGAAACGCAAATCAAAACCACAATGAAATATCACCTCATACCTGTTAGAATCGCTATCATCAAGAAGACAGTAGATAACAGGGGCTGGCAAGGATGTGGGGAAAAGGGAACCATTGTGCACTGTTGGCGGGAATGTGAATTGAGACAGCCACTTTGGAGAACAGTATGGAGCTTCTTCAAGAACCTAAAAATAGAACTACCATATGATCCATCAATCCCACTTCTAAGCATATATCCGAAGCTAACAAAATCAGTGTCTCAAAGATACCTCTACTCCCATGCTCATTGCAGCATTATTTACAACTGTCAAAGTATGGAAACTGCCTGTGTCTGGATGAATGGATCCAGAAAACGTGTAAACACACACACACACGTGTATGTACACACACACAATGGGATATGATTCAGCCTTAAAAAAGAAGGAAATTCTGCCATTTTGTGACGACATGGATAAACCTGGAAGGCATTATGCTAAGTGAAACAAACCAGACAGAGAAACAGAGAAAAACAAATACTGTATGATATCACTTATACGCAAAATTGTTGGAGGAAAAAAGTCAAACGCACAGGGACAGAGCAGAATGGTTGTTGCCAGGGGCTGGGGCGTCGGGGAGATCGGGAGAGGCTGGTAAAAGGGTACAAACTTTCAGTAATAAGATGAATAAGGTCTAAGGATCTAATCTATAAAAAGGTGACTACAGGTGGTAATACTGTACTGTGTCATTTAAATTTGGTAAGAAAGTAGAACTTAAGTGTTCTCACCAAAAAAGAAAAAAAATGTACGTATGTCAGGTCTTGGATACGTTAATTAACTGGATGGTGGGAACTCCTTTACGATGTATACATATATCAAATCATCGCATTGTAAACTTCAAATATGTTACCATTTATTTGTCAATTATACTCAATAAAACTGAAAAAAACTTTTTGAAAGATCAGCTCTGAAGTACTGGCTCTATCCTCAGCACTGCTTTAGATGTTTGACCTCTATTCCTTCCTTTAGTCATCATAACAACCCGGTGAGGAAAGTGCTGCTATCAGCCCCATTTTAAAGAAGAGGGACTTGAGCACAGAGATGTCAAATAACTCGTGCAAGGCCGCTCAGCTGACTAGGATTCAAGGCCAGGCGATCTGGCTGCAGACCTGGCACCCTCTGTTATTACGGAAGCTGTTTTAGATTAAAAGTATACAGCGTGAGGAGGTCGAGCAGAGGTGCTTAAAGATGACAGATGCTAATTATAGAGCTACACGGGGCAGCCAGAGGAAGGTGTTAATTGACTGGAGGCAAGTCAGCTGAGAAAAGCGTCAAAGCAAAGATCAGGAAGAGTAAATGAGGTGTCCAATGACCAAAAAGATGCATAAAGGACAAATTTGATAAAGAAGTCCTGGGAGAAATAGAGAGAAGACTCAGTGGAACGCAAGTGGTACATGGACTGTGGTTTCCCTTCAGTCCCAAGGAGCATCTCTGGAAAGGTCCAGAAGGAACTGCACGGCAGGATGCTCTGTGTGGAAAAGTGGGGTACTTCCTGGGCTGTTCATAGAGGGTTTGTGGTTATCAGTCTTTTGAACACTGCAGAGAAAGACACAGCTCATGTCTATGCGAGCATCTAATAGAGATTGTCCTGACTCTACCACAAAAATTAGCAAGGAAGTTAAAGGCTTTTAGAATAGGGCAGGACATCCTTATTCCCCATTTTCCAGTCGCCAGCCAATTTTTTTCCTGAAGTGATACACCAAATAGTTAAATCTTGTTGCTAAAGGAAAAGTAAGTCATTGCATAAACATTTCTATAAAGGCCCACATGAAACTTTCATAATCATGGAACTACTATTATTCCCTGATTCTGACCAGGTCCCCAAATTAAACCTACAAACGACCCCAAGTCCAGCACATCAATAACCAAGAAAATGACCTACTCCCTTAAAATTCTTACTTTTGTAATTACAAGGAAATTTCTGCTCCCACTCATCATTATGTTAAATTGTACGTCGATGAACTTTCTAAAAGACAGAGATTTTTCTAACAGCTTTTTACCTTTTCTCACTTATGCTGGCATTTTAGACACTAAAAGAGAACCATGCAGAGGTGAGTTGATGAGTTTCAAATGCATGAAAAACAGGTGACACATGAAGAGGGTGAAAAGAACCTAAAATTCTTTGAACGTTTTTAAAAAAGAAAATGATTATGTTTACTGTGGATTCCAGCTGAGACACAGACTCGATTTTTTTTTCTTTCTGCTTTAGACATCAGCTTATAGCTACAACTATTACGATCTCCAATTAACACATGGACAGCAGAAATTTCAAAGTAGGGAAAATGAAAGAGAGGCAAAAACATTTTTATTCCTATTCAGTATTTTCTCTCACAATTTCTCCAATTTTCATCCCATGGAGGGAAATTGATATGTTATTGCTTTCTGAACATGTAAGAGTTGTGACACAAAAGGGACTTTGGAGCTTTATGATTTATTGCTTTATCGTTTTTAGTGCCATCTCTGTTCATCCTCAAATCCAGGGCAGGCTACAGGACATATTAAAACGGCAACATTTCTGTATTCCCTTTTTAAAGGGCAAAGCACTTACCATTTTCTCCATACAAAGCACTTATCCTTTAGCTCACTGTTTGATGAGTAACATTGAAAGCTGCTTTTTAAACCTCTTCAATTCAGGAGAATATATTTACCCCAGTTGCAACCAACATTTGAATTACTTTCCTGAAAACTGCAGCTATTTTCGCCAACATTCTTCCCTTAAGGGAAATGTGTTTTTTCATATACACAAAAGATATATGCATACATAGATGCTGGAACTGGCTTCACACTGCACAGGTCTGTAGGATCCTCTCTGTCAACATCATCAGACCTTGTCACCCACTATTTGAAGATGAACAAAGCCCAGCCACCACTCTCCCTCAGAGGGACCAGAAAGCTTAAAGGTGCTGGTCATTTAGAATCACAAATACAGTACCCATGCATTTAGTAAACGACCATGGTTGAAATTAAAATGTAGCCAGATTCTGATTTGGGGTCTGTTTTAAACACTCTCTACTTTCATTTCCCTGGGTTCCAGACTTTGGTATGGACACTCCTATTTTTATTATTTTTTTTTTTAAAGATTTTATTTTTTCCTTTTTCTCCCCAAAGCCCCCCGGTACATAGTTGTATATTCTTTGTTGTGGGTCCTTCTAGTTGTGGCATGTGGGATGCTGCCTCAGCGTGGTTTGATGAGCAGTGCCATGTCCGCGCCCAGGATTCGAACCAACGAAACACTGGGCCGCCAGCAGCGGAGCGCGCAAACTTTAACCGCTCGGCCACGGGGCTAGCCCCTGGACACTCCTATTTTAACCTGAGTTTTCTTTGTCTGTCTTCCCCTTCCCCCTTGTACCCTTAACCATTCTTGGTCCTAGACCGTCGTAAAGCTCAGTTCCAGCGAGGGCAGGGGTAGACAGACACTTCCTCTGAATGGCCCGACAGTAAGGATTTTAGACTTTTCCGGCCACACAGTCCATGCTGCAGCTACTCAGCTTTCTGTTGTAGCTCTGGAGCTGCCCAGAGACGACATATGAAGAAATGGGTATGGCTGTGTGCCAGGAAAATTTTGTGTGTGACAGATTTGGCTCTCAGGCCTTAGTTTGTGAATCCCTGCCCTGCGGTGCAAACAATCTTTTATCTTAGTTATGCACTGCATTATAATGTCCAAAACGAATTTAAAATGTCAGAAAATAAAACTGAATTAACGTTCAAAACTCGACATATGTGCCAAGTACTATAAATTTTAAAATTCCACCTAAATGCTTACTTAGGATAGTTTCTAAAAGTCCATTAATTTTCTCAAGATTGACTGTTTTCAGGAGCAATGTTACCCAATATACATTCACCATTAAAAAATTGTGCATTCCAACTGCAATTTCATATCCACATTACATTTACGTGATTCCTGTCCCTCTGCCTCCCACTCCGTGGCGTTATAAGTAATTCCAAGGCATCTTCCACACGTCGCCACATTAAAACAAGCCCAGAGAGTAGAAACAAAGAAAGTTTTAGTGTAAATACCCAAATTTTTTTAGTGGATTTAAATATAGCATGTTTGAACTCCCAATTTGCATACTATGTAATTGCAAAGATAAAGCAGTTGTTTAAAATGAATATCTTCCCCCAAAACTTTAGTTTACAAAAATATGTTGTCTAATTCTAATCTGGAATATCTGATAAGAAATTGCCAATTAAGAAAAATTAACTTTACAAGTTCTGTCACACCACATGTCTACATAATCCCATTGTTTTGTTTTATTTTCAATAATAATGTTTATCGAAAAATCTCCAAATAGAAAACATTTACAATCTAACTGTAAACTTTGTAAAAACATCTTTTAATAAAAATGATCATCAGCCAGCCCTTCTGTTCTATTTAGAAATCACAGTATCAAAACAAATATCTTAACAAGAAAAATAAATATTTTCCAAAATCTTTTCCCTGGAGAATTTGTGGACGATCACAATGCCGGGCATATTGCCATTCAAGGATTTCTTCTTCCCTTCTCTTTTAGTGCCAAAGTTATGAAGTTATCTAAGAACAAATTTAAGTCTGAAACATGGAAATCAGGAATTCAGAAACAGACCCTATTTTATTAGCATTAGTGTTTAATTCTGCATATCAGAATTCTTAAAATTGTGGATAATCCTGAAATAGTGGAATGTACAGGACCTTAACTTTTTATCTTGTAACCTAAAATCCTGCCACATAGGCCACAGCCACGCATACACTTCACAAATAAATTTCAGGAAAATATCGTTTACCATTAAAACAATGGTAACCTTTTATTGCCACTTAAATAAGCTTTAAGACCTCAAAACACATTTTTATCCTGGTTCATTCACAGTATATTTGCACAAATTCCAGAATCTCAAACCCATAATTTTTGCCAGATAATCTGTTTCAAAGCAGAATTACTCATAAACAAAAGCTTTAACTTGGAAAGACATTCCCCTTTAAATTCTCCTTCTAAGATGTTTATTGAAGTCACTTTTTCCCAAATTTACTCTGACTCTGCCATTTCCAATATTTTTAATAAGCATTCCCTTGTTCTGCAATACTTTTACCTCTGACTATTTCAAAGTTTTCTCATCCTTCCCAGCGCAGGAAAATGCCGTAAGCAACAGGTTCAGGTCAGTTCCCTGGCGGCCCCTAAATCCTCTTCGTTCTCTCCCTCTGAAGAACGGAATTCCCAAAACAGAAGAACTCTGGACTCCAAGCCAGAAAGCTATCTTCTTCATACAAGTGGCCGTTTCTGGCCTCCACAGCTGGTCACCTGGAGTCCATCACTGAATGTGTTCAGAAGTGACCAAGACTCAGTGACAAGGGACAAGTCTCCATCTCAGGTGTCATGCTCTCCATGTGTCACAGTTTTCTTTCTCCCTGGGCAACAGGAAGAGCAAGAAAATCCCTTTCTTTGTTGTTCGTCAAGAAAATATGCAATTTGGAGCCAGCAATATTCCTAATTTTGTGGTGAGAGGCAGGGCAGTTAACCATTCTGAACTTCCACTTCATCTGTGAAATGGGGATGATAATTTTTATTTTGCAAAACTCGATATTAGAGAGCATATATTTAAAGTTCCTGGTTTAGTTCTAAGAACAGATTAGTTAGTTAATAAAAAACACTTTTTATGATTATTAAATTGAAACTTATGAAATTGCATTTTTATATGTTAAAAATGTTCAAATACTAGCAACGTCATACGGTTCGGTCTAGTATATTTTCACTTCCCAATGACTGGATGCATAGCTGCAGTGTGAGTTTATGTGTCTTTATACTGAAATAATGAAGAAACGATTGCCGAAAGCCAGTGCCGTCTTACAGACACACTAACCCTGACTTAGTACTGTCGCTACTGTCCTCAAAAGAGGGATGGAGAGCTAGCAGAGAGGAGAGAGTCCACTCTGCTTCAGGTATTTGTTGCACGATAGACTTGAAGCTACTTTTTTCAGGTAAAATTATATATGAGTTTGGGATTTGGTCCCAAAAGGTAAATTAAAGAAGTTGACAGCTTATTCTTTGCAGTGGGTAAGATTATGAATAAATGAAGTATGAAGCCGATCAAAACTGTCAAGTGTGTTATTTGTACTAATGTAAACAATATAATTCATTGCTTTTTCGTAGTAAAAAAACACATAAAATTTACCATCTTAACGCTTTTTAAGTGCACAGTATAGTAAATTAGATGCACATAATCCATTGCTTTTTAAAAAAATCTTTTTTCAACATGTATTATATCTTACCTATATTCTTAGAGTTGCACAGAAATATCAGTAAATTAGTAGATCAAATTTAACACTTTTTGATTATTATTCCAAAACTCAAGCTGTGTCTGCCTATAAAGAAAAGAAGATGGGCCAGCCCAGTGGCATAGTGCTTAAGTTCGCACGCTCAGCTTCATCGGGTTTGCTGGTTCAGATCCAGGACACTGACCTACACACCACTCATCGAGCCATGCTGTGGCAGGCGTCCCACATATAAAGTAGAAGATGGGCACGGATGTTAGCTCAGGGCCAATCTTCCTCAGCAAAAATGAGGAGGATTGGCAGCAGATGTTAGCTCAGGACTCATCTTCCTCAAAAACAGAAAAGAAGAAAGAAATTTCCATCTTCAGTAATGTTAGAAAATAGCAATAATCCTAACTTACAAGTAATGCACAATCAACATTTAAAGCTTAAAACAAGCCGAAGGACGATGAACAAAAGCTGACATATACTTCCCCAGATGTGAGACAGGGTACAGGTTTCTCCATGTGCGAGAGGATCCTGAATAACTCACGCAATGCTTGTGTTTCAAAGTAGGAGAACCAGTAATTTATGAAATCCAACCAGCCTTTCTCCAACTGATCTTAGATTTTACTCTTTTTGAATATCTTCTAGTTTGCTTCACAACCTCAGTCACGATCAGTTGTGCCTCTGGCCAGAAGTATGTCAGCAGATTTTGTGGTTACTATTCAAGTAACAGAGAACACTTTGCTATTTACCAAAACTCCCATCGGTCCAGGATGAGAACAGCAGACGCTTTACTCTCTTCTAAGCGCTTGACTCAGGTTAGATTCCTACCCAACACAGTTCAGCTTTCTTCTTGAATAACTGTCACCATAATACTTAAATAAAGTAAATAATTCTTAAAGAAGTCAATGCAGATGAATGAATGAACAAACTATTAAAAGATTTAATTTTTTAAGACAACAGATTGATGTATCCAGCTGATTTATTGATTTCTTCATTTGTCCACCAGATATTTGGAAAGCAGGTGGGATAAAGTAAATAAATCAAACCATCAAAAATGTTCTACTTTGTGAAAACAGCCCTGTGAATAAGGAATAGTCTCATATCATTTAATAAAAATGGAGAAAAAAATAAATTGCCTCTCATTAATCTTACACGGGGAGATTTTAAACCATCACTAATCAGAAAAAGTCAGTTTGCTCTAAAATGAATTTTAGTTCATTTTGGATGTTTATTCAATTTTATTCAGATAAATTGAAGCTTTACTCAGTGCCTAAATTATAATTTAAGTATCTATATGATTAATGTTCCCACACAGTTTTAGAAAATGAAATGCCACATTTCAACTCATCTGAACTAATGAAATATCATTCAATAAATTAAACCCTGATGTGTTTTGAAGCAGACATACAATTCACAGTGACTCTGTACTCTATTAATGATTTTAGGACAAGGTAAAAAGCCAGAAGTAATGACAGATGGGGATTTCTAGCAAATCCGTAGCAGCCTACAATCTCATCTGGATGTGTGTGTTTGTTCACTATTTTGTAGTTTACTAATGATTCATATTCACTGAACATGATCTTCTTAAGATGCTGCCGAAGGGAGTACTTTATTCAAAACCTCATTCCTACATTAAGAAATCCATCATATTTCTCATAATCTGAGCCTACCTTTTTTCCATGAATGTATCACGTCTTACATTTTTTAAAGTGACTAAAACAGTCTATCTTGTTTGGAAATAGCAATTCCACAAAGAATGAATTGTGCATTTTGTGATACAAACTCAAATACATTACATTTGTCTGGTTTTCTATTAATATTCATGAAATTTTTTGCGCTATTTGTTTTCTAGATTGTATTTAATTCAGTTCCCACTTTTCTAGTAAATGTCGTTGAATAAAAGCCCAAATTGCTATTTTGTGAAGTGTACTGAAGTGTTAATGTGTAATATGGTTAAAAACAACTAATGAAAAAGTTAATAAGACATTTTTCCACAGTCTGCTTCCAATATGTTCTGTAAGATGTTTGCATTATCATTGGTCTTTTTAGATTTGGGCACAATACGTAAATTTTTGCTATTGTCATCACTGTAAAACTCAATAAGCTAGAAGATAATATGGAGGGTTGTATAAAACCAAATTTCAAGATTCCAGGCATTTAGTTGCCTCTTATACGATCCAGCTATGTATTCCATGGCCATCTCGGGCTCCACATTTCTAAAACGTAATGCCTTAACTTATCTAACATCACAAATACTCTCTTTCTCCTGGATCATGCATCCTAGTGATTGAGAACAATGGAAAGTATGTGCTTTCAAGGGAGATGCTCCTGGATTCAAATCCTAGCTTTGCCCCCATCCTCCATGTGGTGTTGGGCAATTTACTTAATTCACGCGTCTGCATTTGCAGAATATAGATAATAATTATTACATCATATAAAAGAGATGATGTAGGTAACGTGTTTAATAGCATCCTAAATCAGTAATCGTGAGAGTCTTAATTAGTCTCCTTCTTTACCGCCCCCTTTATAGCCAACCCAGGCTCAAGTTTTGTCACTCCTTGAATATGTAAATATCGCATAATCTGCCCCGTTCTCTTCACCCCACTGTGACAGCCCTAGTGTATGCTCTCATTGCTCCCCTGCATTATTTCTGTGTCCTCCTCAATGGTCTCCCTGCCTGAACTCTCAGCGCCTCCAATCCATCTTCCATAGGACCTCCAGAATAATGTGACTAAATGCCTGGAATAATGTCACTACAACACATCTGATTATTTTACTTTCCCAAATTAAGCTTTCAATAGCCTAAACCCAAATTCATATGTACAACCTTTAGAGCCCCCCAGGATTTGAAATGCAGCGCCTGCTCACATGGTCAGCATTACCTCTCGTTTCTCCCCACCCTCCACCCCAAATCCTTCACACTTAACAGACGTATAATCTTCACATGTTTTCTCCTGTGCTGTTTCCTAGTCTGGAATAGCAACAAACATACCTCTCCAGATGCATCCAAGTTGTCACTTTGCATTACTATGTTATACAACAGAATTTGCTGTGTTAAGATCTCTTACAAGATTACCTGTTTGGTTATTACAGAAAGAACAAGTATAAATCAGAATTCTAGCTCAAAATCTTTTCAGACATGCAACACTGCTCTTTATTGCTAATACCAGCTAATGCATTCAACATGATCAGAGGCAGAGCTTCCCGAACTAAAACTTCAGAGGTGAGCCTAGAACCCAATTTTAATAGAATATGCTAGAGTGAGTTTCTGAGAACTTATAATTAGATTTCCTAATAATCACTTTCTTATATAGTGTTAAATGTAATAGAATTTAGAGGTGAAAATTTAAAATTTCTTTAAAAGAAATGCAGTTAAGAATTTTAAAAAAATAAAAATAAAAAACCATTTAGGATGGCTTGAAAATGCAATGAGTACATAGTAGGAAAAATATCAGAAGCATCAATTTGAGGATTATCCTCTTACTGATATTACTTTGAGTAAGATGTCAAATTTCCCCTGCGTGTCTTCAGCAACCCAGCTGTGTCTCTCTTATATGATTCCTTACCCTGATTTCATAGAAGATATATTACGACTTTGTGGATGGGTGAAAATAAACATATTCTAAGCACCGAAGGACCATCATCAGAGGACTTGACACTCCTGGCTCTGGTTTCTCACTCTGGTCTGAACATGTTCGATGTGTCACAGTTCTGTATCTATCGCCACCCTACCTAGTCCCCTCCTCCTCCCTGTGAATCACAGATTTTTAAGGCTGTAATTGCACTTTCCCTCATGGCTGGAAATCTTCATCAAATTCATCTTCATGGGTTTTCTCCGTGGCAGTACAGTTTACATGAACTCAGAGGTTGTTTAAATTGCTCCAACGCCTTTACGTAGATCCATCATGCTGATTGAGTAAATATGAACTAACCACAATCCTGGAAGAAGGAAAATTAAATATACTTAATCTCTTTACAGTCCCTCTAATTAAGAGAAGATAGCTATTAGTGAAGTTTCTCACCACTGACAGTTTGGAACAAGTAAGTGTTTGCTGTGGGAGCCTGTCCTGTGTATCGTAGGATATTTAGCAGCATCTCTGGCCTCTACAGGCTACATGTCAGTAACGCCACTCTATCCCTTACCCCAGGTGACAACCAAAAATGTCTCCAGACATTGACAAAGATTCTCCGGGGAAGGACAAAATCAGCCCTGGTTGGGGAGCACCACATTATGTCGTGCTATTTTTGAGATGCAATGTCCGGATCGGGGCTGGTGAACTATAGACCACAAGCCAACCTAGCCACGGCCTGTTTTCATACAGCCCAGGAACCTAGGATGGTTTTCACATTTTTAAAGGATTGCAAGGAGGAGGAGAAAGGAGAAAAAGAATACATAATAGAGACTGTAGGTAGCCTGCAAAGCTTAAAAATTTGCTAGCTGGCCCTCTACAGAAAAGGCTTGCCAGTCCTTGAGGGGAGTAAACTGAGGCTCCAGAAAGTTAAGTGAACTGCCCAATTTCACACTTTCTAACATCAGCTCTAGTTCTTTCCTTATTCTCAGCGTCTTACATCTCTGCACTGTATATTATACATGACAATTAGGGTTCAAAATAAGGCTTCCAGAAAAGGAGCCGCACAAGAGATTATCCTACAGATTTTTGAGTTCTCAGTGATGTCCCCATTCTGACTTACCATTTGGTTTGTACAGTAGGAATCCATGTGACATGTTTTCTAGTTTCATTTGTATAACTTGTTTGGGGCATGAAAAACAAGATTAGGCTATCAAACATTAACATTTTCTATATTGTAAAATATCAGAGTCAGGATTTTTATCTACTTAATGTTAGACAATATCACAAATTTGACTGTTATTTACACACTGAAATCAAGAGAATGGTAAGGAGCTTTGAATTGTCTATCTATCCCCCTATTTCTGAACATAACACCACTTTTAATGCCAGACAGAGTAGATACCCCAGTCTTTAAAATTCTCATTACTTCATGTTGCTTTGGTGAGTAGAATGTTAATAATAAAAAACTCAATTTCATTTTGCTGCAGCCTAAACTCTTTTTTTTTTTCTTTAGTGGTAATAGAATGCCATATATTGCTTGTTACTGTTCAATGTATGTTTAAGATTGTCCCTTCTTCTCAAGCCCTAGTTGTACATTTCCTAGCCTGGTAACTCTGACTTCTTTCACCTCCATAATTTAGGGCAGCCTAGGATTCCCAAACTTGTCTGCATGTTAGAATCTCCTGGGCAGCTTCAAAAGATGCATGTGCCTGTGTCCCACCCCCAGAGACTGATCCGGGATGTGGCCTGAGCATTGTAATCTCAGTGAAACCCCCAGGTGATGCCAAGGTGGAGACAGTTTGGGGACCACTGGCATAGGAATTAAGCATGCAGATTCAGGGCCAGGCTTCTTGGGCTCACCCTGGTTCTGCTCCTTGTCAGTTTGGACAAGTCACAATCCTGTGCTTCCACTCCCTGAGCAGTAAAACGAATACTGTAAGATAGCATTGCCTACTTCTGGAGGTTGTTGTGAGTTAATATATTTGGTATATAAAGCTCTTGGTCCTTGGCATTTAGCAAGTCTTATTCAATCATTAGCAGTTAGTGTGGTAGTAATGTTCACAATAGCATGACTTTGTATTGCCCTCAATCATTCATTCATCAATGTTGTTTTGTTTTTTATTTAACAGTTAATAGACCTAGGAGTTTGCCTACTATTTATTTGAGTACATGCCTATTCTAGAACATTACAAAATGCAAATTTCTCCCACTATCCGAAAGTAGAGCATTCCCTATCGAACCTTGGGTAAGCCGAAATGACATAAAGCGGAGAAGAAGTTACCTTATGGCACATCTTATTAACAACTACACAAAGTTCAGGTAAAGCACAGATGCTCATAGATGGAGTTCAAAGCTACGGTGGCTTGACGCTGAGAGGCAGAGTGTAGTTCCCCAGGAAGGGGCTTGGTGGCGCCACCTTCAGCGCTCGCTCAGGGTGCGCCCTGCCTCTGTAACAGCTCCCTGCAACACAGGCGCTGAATGATATTTTCGCTTTTTATCTTTGTTCGTAAAAGCAAAAATCTTGGGGCCAGCCCCATGGCTGAGTGGTTAAGTCTGCCCACTCCACTGCGGTGGCCCAGAGTTCGGATCCTGGGCACAAACATGGCACTGCTCGTCAGGCCACGTTGAGGTGGCGTCCCACATCCCACAACTAGAAGGACCTGCAACTAAGATATACAACTGTGTACCTGGGGGGATTTAGGGAAATAAAGCAGAAAAAAAAAAAAGAGCAAAAATCTTCTTCAGATTTCTTTGGTTAGTGAAAACAGGTACTAATGTAGGTCAAACTTTTGAAAAGTGAGGGATTAGGAATCTAGAACCATTTTTATTTCTGTTTTACTTTGTTGAATTTACATTGATTAAATCAGTGTCCTGAACAAATTAGACTCCACTGTGACAATATTCAAGAAGAAGGATACTATAGCTTTCTGATTTTTTTCTCAGCTACTCAACAGCTGAATATTTAAGGCTAAATCATTTAGATTATCTATACATCTTAAAAGTGTAAATCCACTCACAATTCAGTATATACATATTCTAATTTCATTTGTGTCCAAATTACTTTTTAACTATTGAATTTACATATATAAAACCTCATCAAGGGGCTGGCACCGTGGCACAGTGATTAAATTCACTCGCTTCACTTTGGTGGCCTGGGGTTCGCTGGTTCAGATCCTCAGCGCAGACCTACACATTGCTTATCAAGCCATGCTGTGGCAGGCATCCCACATATAAAGTAGAGGAAGATGGGCACAGATGTTAGCTCAGGGCAATCTTCCTCAAAAAAAAAAAAAAAGAAAAAAATAACCCTCATCAATATAACTGATTTGAAGGGTTTCAGAAAACTTATAATGTCTAATTTTTCCAATGGTTAAATTTATCTTCTTGTTAATCATATCTAATCGGAATATAATTAAATTAACCTACTGAATGTTTTCAATGTGAATTTGAATAGATAAGAAGTTGTGACAATTAATGCAGGGCTTATGCCTAGCTTTGAATAATTTGTTTAAAAATCAATAGAATTTTTGACCTATTTTGGACAGTAATCAACCTCATTATTAGATTTATCATTGTTTGCTTACAAATGTATTTACTAATACTCTTTCTCAAATTCAGAGACAAAATTATCCCTTGGACAATTTACCTAAAATCTTTTAGAAAACACAATCCTTGATACTTTTCATTTTTATCTTAATCCTCTTGAAAAGGTAAAATATGCGTCTCCAGAATTAGGCAGGAAATCCTATTTCCTGGCTATATTCGGTCTCCTCAGAAGGAAGCAGACTTACAATGAACAGGTGAAAAGTAATTTGAGGAAGGTTTTGACTCAATGTAAGAGGAGGAAAAACAACAATAAAAAGGCAAACAACCCAATTTTAAAATGAGCGAAGGACTTGAATAGATATTTCTCCAAAGAAAACACGTAGATGGTCAATAAGCACGTGAAGAGATGCTCAAAATCATCAGTCACGAAGACAATGCAAATCAAACCACACAGAGACCTACTACAATGGCTGTATTTTTTAAAACAAATGAAAAATAACAAGTGTTGGTAAGGATGTCGGAAGATTGGAACCCTACTACATTGCTCGTGGGAAGGTGAAATGGTTCAGTCACTCTGGAAAACAGTGTGATGGTTCCTTAAAAAATTAAACGTAGCGTCACTGTATGACCCAACAATTCTGCAATTAGATATTTACTCAAAAGATTTGAAAACAAGGACTCAAACAGATAGCGGTCTTCCAGTGTTCGCAGCAGCATTGTTCACAACAGCCAAAAGCTGGGGACAGCGACAGACGAAGGGATAAGCCAACTGTGGTCTTACGTACAATGGAATGTTATCCAGCCTCAAGAAGGAATGAATTTGCATGCTGCAACATGAGGAACCTTGAAAACTTCATGCTAAAGTGAAAAAAGTTAGACACAAAAGGACAGTGTTGTATGATTCCACCTACGTGAAATATCTAGAATAGGCAAAGTCAGAGAGAAAGAAATTAGATTGGTGGGTACTAGGGGCTGGAGGGAGGGCAGAACGGAGAATTATTACTTACTGGGTACAGCTTTTCTGTTTGGAGTGATGAAAAATTTTGGAAATAGACAGTGGTGACAGTTGCAGAACATTGTAAATGTACTTAATACCACTGAATTTTATACTTAAAAATAGTTAAAATGGTAAATTTTATGTTATATATGTTTTACCACAAGTAAAGACAGGTAATAAAGATGTCTTGCAGGCAGATTCTGGATCCCCAAGTGGTGAGAATGCAATAGGCACCAAACACTATGTGCTGTACCTTTTATTTACTCCCAGAAGGTTTTGATAAGCAGATATAAACAGTGAGAACAAATTTGAAAAATTACAAAATCATCCAACACCTATGATTTTTGTCAGTGGGGATGGAAACAGGTACAACTTCAATGGAAGGTCATTTGGAAACCATCCGATAAAAATTACAAACACACAAGCTTTCTTATTTGGCAATTCTACTTGTAGGACCTAAAATCACAGATAAACAGTTATTCATTGCATCAGTGTTGTAACAGGAAAAAAAACGATAAAACCTAAATGTCCATGGAGAAAGGAGTGGTTAAATGAAGACAAAGCATCCGTACAATGGAATACCCTGCCAACTTGAAAAGAAATGAGGAAAGTCTTTGTGATAGAAAACAAAAACTCTCCAAGATGGGTTAAGTAACAAAAGCACAATGCAAAGAATGTATATAATATGTATGTGTACACATGCACAAGTGTGTGTGCGTGTGTGTGTGATTGCATATAGGTGCATAGAGGACCTCTGGATAAGTGAACAAGAAATCGGTAACACTGGTTCCTCTAGGGAGGGGACTTGGGTGGACCAGGGATGGGGTGGGAGGGAGACTGGCCTATACACACGTGTGTACCTCTGGAGTCTTGGGTCATGTGAATGGATGACATATAAATAAGAAAATGTTAAAGATAATCTTTTTAATTTCCCCATTGTAGGAAAAACACATTCCTTTGTCCTTCATTTTTATAACAAGACCTACCATTTAGCTGGGGAACATCCACTCTGCTTTTACTTTAGAGTTTCTCAACATAGGCATTGTTGATAATTAGGGGCTGGATCCTTCTTTGTTGTCAGGGGCTGTCCTGTGCATTATGGGATGTTGAGCAGCATTGCTGACCTCTCCCTACTAAAAGTCAGTCACATCCTTCTTCTCCTGTTGTGACAAAGATGGCTTCAGACATTGCTAAACGTTCCGGGGGGTGGGAGGGTGCAAAACACCCCACTTGAGAACCACTGTCTTGAGATAACCCATGTATGGTGTTGAACTCAGTCCCTGGCTTAAGAAAATCTTCAATAAAGGGTGATTACCACCCCAGAAAAAAGGAATGGCTTTTGTACAAATAGTGGCAGAGCTGTTAAGCAAAGAAGAAGTGGCCTTGTGATACAATGAGCTCTTTTTCAATGGAATATTCAAACAGAGGTTGCAGGTCATTCTTTTCAAAGCCCTTAAGTCTTTCTTTGAGTAGGAGAATGGACTATGTGTCTCAAGTTCTTCCCACTGCTAAGGTTCCGTGGTTCTGAGTCTGGTTTACTCTGTTCCAAGTTGGCATTTTACAGATATGGGACTGCTAACTGACTGTGAGAAATTCTTCTCTATAAAATTTGTCAAATTCTTTTATTCTGCTGGTAATAAGTGCATGGAACTGCACTGTATTACAATGTTTTGCAAAAGACCATGAAGAGAGAAGGAGGGGGGGATACTTTTTTTTTGCACTAAGTGCTAGAAAGGAAAATAACTTGATCCTTATAACCCTCTACTTAAATATTCATTCAAAATTAAACATTTAACTATTTGTGCATTTTAATATTCCTGTTACATCTAGTGCTTTTTTTCTTTGAGAACTATCACTTCAAGGGATTCTAGGCTCTGGCTGATGCACAGACAAAGTGAGAACCCTTTCTCAATGCAGACAATGCTCTTGGGTGGAAAGGACGCTGATGAATCCTTTAGCCAGGATAGTAGGGTTTCCTTTTTTGTGGACACTTCTTTATTCTTCCCTTTACATTTTCACAACATAATCTCGAAGTGCTTCTGTGGTCACATAGCGCTTGGATTCCTGGGAAATCTTTGAAGACAAGAATGGGCTTCCTCGGGGCTGGCCCAGTGGCTCAGCAGTTAAGTGCACACATTCTGCTTCGGTGGCCCGGGGTTCGCCAGTTCGGATCCCGGGTGCGGACATGGCACTGCTTGGCAAGCCATGCTGTGGTAGGCGTCCCACATATAAAGTAGAGGAGGATAGGCACAGATGTTAGCTCAGTGCCAGTCTTCCTCAGCAAAAAGAGGAGGATTGGCAGCAGATGTTAGCTCAGGGCTAATCTTCCTCAAAAACAAAAAAAAAAAGAAAGAAAAAGAATGGGCTTCCTCCATCTGTCTAGAACACCACCATCAAGACCTTTCTGTGGCATAGAGAATTTATAACTTTAACATATGTGTTGTTCTCCTCAAGATTAGGACACTAGATTCTCAGCTGATTCAAGGTTAAAGTAACCCACCATACAAATATTTTCTACATTGATAGTCTATCAACAAAACATCTGCAATTGATAAAAAAAAAAAAAAAAACCTGTGAATATCAATGTTTCTTTGTGTGATGGATGGTAAATATAATCCCTCCCCCAGAAGGTAATAAAAAAACTAACTCAAGGGGCTGTTTTTAGGCTTGAAAATATCAAATGGTAAAGGAATGAAAATTACTGAATAATTTTTTACCATGTCTTTTCCAGTCACTACTAAGACTATATTCACCCCAAGAAACCCTTAGCATTTGGGGAGATAGTGAGCATAACGCCCTTGCCGTGTACAGAGGTCTGTTAGAATGTTTTTATCACTCTGTTTGAATTTCTATTATGCAGATACTAGATTTCGATGTTTGTAACAAATTTATGTTGATTATATCAGTGTTGCCTGTCAAATTAGACTACACTGTGAAAATGTTAAAAAGCAGATACTGTTGCTTTCTGATCTGTGTTTTTTTGGAGCCACTCCACAGCTGAGATATTTGTTAAACCCAAATCATTTAGATTATCTGTATATCTTAATAGGGTGTCCAGTTACAACTCAATCTATACACATTCTAATCTCATTCATGTCTGAATTCCATTTTAACTATTGAACACAGCTACTATTCAAACGCTTGCCTCTTATTGTTAACATTGTTTCTTTAAAAAAAGAAAATGTTCTGCTCTGCATTTACTTATTGTAGCTGCTGTACCAAACTGTCATAGACTTGGTGGCTTATCATAACAGAACTTTATTCTCTCACAGTTCTGGAGGCCAGGAACAGGAAACCAAGGTGTCGGTAGTCCCACCCTCTCCCCAGAGGCTTGAGGGAAAATCCGTTCCTGGCCTCTTCCAGCTTTGGGTCCCTGCCAGCATTCTGTGGTGTTTCTTGATTTCACTCCAATCTCTGTCTCCATCTTCATGTCAAAACCCAGCTCTCTCCCTTATAGACTGTGTGAGCTGCAATAAATTACTTAAGCCGTCGGTTCCTCAATTTCCTTGTCTTTAGATGGGAAAAAAGTTTCTCCATAACTCATGCTGTTTAATATTTTAAAGCACTTGGAATAATGCTTGGTCCACAGTGAATGCTACATAAATGTTTTTTAAATAAAGTAATTCCGTTATACTCATTAGAAGACGTTATTGCTAATAATAACAACATATACCCTACGAAAGTCTATCACTTTGAAATGACGTATTCCAGTCTGTCCGGACTGGCTAAGTGTCACTTACAATAGACAGGAGGTAGGACAGATCAGCATGAAGTCACCAGATGCTGGACTGGGGGGACTGGGGCTGGCCAAGAAAGAGCAAAACACCTACAGATGGGAGAAAAGACATTTCTCTTGTTTGTCTGTTTGTTTCCTATAAGCAGTAAAGATGGGCACTCTTTGAATTCCCTACTTTCATTTTTGCCTCATGAGCCTGGCAGTCAAGTGGTCCCACCTTGCATTCTAAGAATAAAATCTTCCAGCTTTATTTGCTCTACTCAGTTCAAATGAACCTTGAAGATGTGGCACAAATCTGTCAGCTCTCGTTAGCACCAACCTACACTGCCCGTGCTGGTGCCTCGGCCCTGATTCCTCCGGTTTCAGTGAAAATTGACCTCTTGGAGAGTGACGGCATTTTCCTCCTACCCCTCTGTGACAACATTCAGAAGACAACCGCTTTATCCCCCTCCACCTGGCGCCACCTACCAGTTTCTTACATGACGGGCATTCATTTGACTGTTGAATGAACAGATCCATTTTAAGTTATATTTAAGATCACTCAGCTGAACACTAATTTCTTTTATGCTTTATTTTCCTGCAAAAATTTTCCTTTTTTCTTCCATTCTTCACTATTTTACCTCATATTAAAAGCCATCTTAAATCATTTTTGGATTAACTCAACATGAAAAAATTAACACAGATTATAGATTTTAGAGCTTATTGAATTTCTTTGTTGTCTTTGTGGGGCCTATGAGCCTTGAAATAATTTCATTTTTTATTTGTATCAAGTGATACAAAAGTTTCAAACCATCTCTAATTAGCAGACTATCTAGATTTTTGGTTCCACTTAGAGTATTTCTCATATCATCTTCTGGAAAAATTCCAAAATGTTTAGTGTAATTGTTTTTCTTATCAGAAACAGCTCCAGAAATGTGTTGTCTCTATTGTAAGGGTGAAGACAAAGTAATTTTTTTGCTATCATGATCACTGTTTCAATTAAATTCCCTTCAGTCTTTAAATTGCAAGTGCTCTCCTGGAAGCTATTAATAAGAAGTAGACGCAAAATTAAGGAAGGGCTAGTAATTCTTTTTTCAACCATTAAGGCTAGAGTACAGATATTCATCAATTCCATCTATTTTTATACTGGTTGAATTTCTAAAGTTTTACTTGTCTGGTTATCTCTAAATTGAAAGCTTGCTTGGGGTAAGAATTTGACTTTTCTTCTCTCCCCGTGAAAAACTTTAAAGATGGGGAAGCCATGTTTGACAAAGGTGTGTAAGAAGGACAATTAAAGGCGGGGTGGCATGCATAAAACCTCAGAAACCCTGTTAATGAATTAATTGGATTAAACATAATATGGCATAACTATTTTAACATTAAAAAATATTTTTTCATATAAATCTCAGTTAAAATGCACAGCCAGGAAAATCACATGCCACAAATAATACCAACTGTGTGGAAATTGTAGTCTTTAGAAGACAGGCAAACTAGACACATTGTTAAAGAAAGGCAATTTTATAAAAAAAGAATCAGTCATCACTCACTGTAACACATCTAAAGCAATGACAGGGACACTCCTGGCCTTTTCCTGAGGAAACTCGTCTTGAGCTTCACTCATAATCTAATGGAAGTGAATCTCCACGTGCCCATATCATCAGAATTTTTTTTGTTCAAATTTGGTAAAATAATCTACCTCTTATCAAATTGAGTTTTTCCATATGCCATTTCAACTTGGGAAACTTTAGTCTCTCAAAATACGTGTGTAGGAGAGTTTAGGTGTTGGCAAGGAAAGGATCAGGGATCAATATTTTTAGCCCCTGAGTTTTGATTGATTACTCAGTGGATTGGATACAAATATACCCCAAAATTGTTAAAAACAAATAAACTGAACCAATAATAAGTATTAGAAATGAAGGATAAAATTAAATGTTATCTGGTGTTTGTAAACTGAATATGAGTAGATTTCAGAGATAATATTCTTGGAATCACATTCATCATCAGAGTAAATTGATCCAGTGTAGAGCTGTGAACTGATAGATTATGAATAAAGCAGATTTTCTACTGAAATTCCAAACAAAATGCCAACAGCAAAGCTGAGCTCTGCAACTTTCTTAATGCCCTTGTTCTAACTGAATGCTTAAACCCTACTAAGAAATATTCAAGAAACTCAGTGGTGCGATGGTGTTTAACAACCAGCTCACAGGGGAAAAAGTGTGGAATAGGGAGCTGATTTGATTTGTAGCATTTGCCAATTTCCCAGCATAAATATTCCCACCATGGCCAATTTTAAGCGACCCATATGAATTCACTGATGTGGAGTTGCAAAGTGATGCACAAAATCAGCTTTGAGCCACTGCTCGCCTGCTCCCACACACCAGGTTAAAGCCAGATGTCAGGTCGAAAAGCAGCCACATTTCTGGATGCAAATTTCAATTTGCATAATTGTAATGGTCATTACGTGAAGATTTTTACTGGGAAAAGAAAACAAGGGAATTCTGGCTATCTGCACCTTTAGAGGAGCTACCAGAAGACCAGGAAATCTGTAGAATGTGCTGTCGGTCCCATTGCTCATGAGTTGGATAGCGTAGTCAGAAATAAAATCACAGTTCGTGGAATATCTCTGATATCTCCTGACGGCCGGTTGGATATATGGCCGAGTGGCATGATGTATTCCCTTGACGACTACTCTGGTTAATCAAGGGTGTAAATGAAGCTCCTGCTTCAGCAATCCTCAGGCATCGTCGCAGGGTCTTTCACATCAATGCTTCACAGGATAATGGCTTGGTTTTCTCTGTAATTTATTATTAAGTATATTTGGCCCGTCAGTAGGAGGAAAAGCTAAATTAAATCATCTAAAACCAATGACCATCTCGTGACAGTCGTCCAGAAACAAGAAATCCTCGTGACAATCACCTATTAAAGGTCACGCAGAGTTACTTGCACAAGCTGTTTTGTCTAGCCAGCCTGGCCAGCTCCTCAACGCCCTGAACAAGAAGGGATGTTTCAGGATGCTTTCTGTGTGCTTACATTGTTTGGCAAAGGGCCTAACACTCTGACTTTTGTGCCTCATCTTTTTTTAAACTGTTTTAACATATAGATTGTGCTGAGTCACACTGACAACTTCAAGAAATATGGCTGTGTTGATAGGGCTGTATGAAACCGTCAGACTTTTAAACAGTGTCGTCTTAAGTTTGCTCACAAGCCATGACAACCACATCGGATATATGCCCTGGTGAGAAAAGCTGTATGCCTGGACAGTTTCATCCATATTGCCTGATGTATAATCTTTTAAATATATTTTCCCATGTTTTCCTGTTGCAAACAGGGAGCTAAAACAATCACACTATCAATTAGATCCTATCTTTGTGGGGACCAGATGCCTTTTAGGGCCTTGGTGTCTGCCATGGACCTTTACTGCCATCTGCTGCATGACTCTCCCACCTCAGCTACTTTGTGCAGGCCTAACTCAGCTCAGCCGCGACTTTGGGCTGAACGTGGACGTCACAGCTGCTAGCGATGGAAGTTAACCTCTCTCTCGGTCCTAAGTCTAGCCTGAGAAGATGGAGCCTAATCTGCATACTATCCATTCCCTTCAGAGCAATACTGTTTGGTAAACACTAAGGCTGCTTATTATTGGGCAGGACAGTTATTAATTTGGAGACTCATTTAACTGCTATCTATATTGCAAGTTATCCATATAGAGAACTTATTTTTGCGTTCATTTTTAAAGTCTAATTCAGGTAAATAAAGGAAGAAACTTACTAGCAAAGTTAACTCATATTCGAAATTTAAAACAAACAAGCTAGCATTATTGCTGGGTAATAGCCAAACCTAGCGACAAGAGAAAAGAGCATTTATATTTCGCACCTGTGGAAGCATTCCATGTCGTCATCACTTTTGCAGTTTCCCCAGAAGCAGTTGGTACTGTTCGGTTCTGCTGCTGTGAGGATATGGCTTCGAAATCCTGTAGCTGCTGCAGTTATGCATGAGCTCTGCCGTGTGGGCCTTCAGCACAGCACTGCAATAGTCCTGTAAAGCTCTTAATTTCATCGTGGTTTAATGGCAGTGCCTCAAACAACTCCCAGATTTGACAAATCCAGCACAAGTACCTTAGAAAAGAAAAAATCCATACTTCCTATTTCTCTCTGGAGGGAAAACAAACCACTTTACTTATGTGCTTTTGAAATACGCCACTGAAAAAAATCGTGAGACAGATGCATTGAAATGCCTTTAGCGCAAAACAAACCTGAGATGGAAAAAGCCAAAGAAATTAGTTCTTCCAAATTTAAAGCCGGCAAAATCATAAAGCCGCCGCCAAATGGCTTGCTTAATTTTTCTTCATTCTGCCTCTCACAAATTAAAGATAACTTACTGTTTCCATGGCCCTTCAAAGGCAAGGACTTAGTTTGATCTTTATTGTTGTCTTTTCTTATTATAAAAAACAACCGGAACTTCTAGTCAAGATGACTCTGTCAATTCACACTTTGACACTCCTCCTTAGTGTCAACGCATAGCAACTGAAAAGAAAATAAAAAATAGACAACTGAAAATATAAAGGCGAATTCCAAAAGAGAGTAAACATCTCCACAGACAGCAACAGACAAAAGTGGAAAGCGGCAAAAGAACTAAAATGACAGGCCTGCTGAGATCGAAGTCAAGAAACAGGGAAGCTCGGCTCCTACAGGCAAAGGAGACTGAAAGTATTCACTCCAAGACACACATGAGAGGCCGGCCCGTGGCAGAGTGATTAAGTTCGTGCGCTCCGTTTCAGCGGCCCAGAGTTTCACCAGTTCGGATCCTAGGCGCAGACGTGGCACTGTTCGTCCGCCCATGCTGAGGCGATGTCCCACACAGCACAATCAGAAGGACCTACAACTAGAATATACAACTGTGTACATGGGGGCTTTGGGGAGAAGAAGGCAAAAAACAAAAACAAAGATTAGCAACAGATGTTAGTTCAGGTGCCAGTCTTTAAAAAGAAAAAAGATACACATGAAAGATGCATGTACACAGAGGGAGGGAGACTGTCGTCAGGGATTCTGATCTGTGGCAAACTCTCAGCCCAGGAAGAAAACAGAATGACGCCAAAGCATCGTGAGCAGAACTGCATCAGGCATCTTTTCAGCTCTGTGAAGGGACCGGTGGAGCTGAAACACAAAAAAACTTCAAAAGCTTGAGAACAACAGATTATATTCATTGAAATTTAAAACTCAGTAGACAGGATAAACAGTCCTAGAGACACTTGAAGAAAAAATTGGTGCCTAGGAAGGATACAGAACAGAGAATTAAGAGAGTATTTTAAAAAGTGAAAGCAAGATTAAGAAATTTAGAGAACAGCTTAACAGGCTTCCAAAAACTGTCTAATATAAGTTGTAGGAAAACTCTAGAAAAAGAGATTTCAGAGAATGTCAAAAACCAATATTAGATGATTCAGGTGAGAATTTTCCAAAATTGAAGGAATACATAATTCTCAAGATCAAAAGTGCACTAGGATTATTAGGAAGAGTAAATAATGATTAATCCACATATGGACTCACTTTGCAGTTAAAGAGAAGATCTTCAAGCTGCCAGAAAGAAAAACTAAAGTGGCAAAAGAACAGCCTTTAAATGGAACCAACGATTTCACATCAACAAGCGAATGCAGAAAATAGTCAGGTAGTATGTTTAAAGTTCTAAAAGAAAAAATTTTAAATTTTATACATGGCTAAACTGTTGTTCAAGGGTGGTAGGAAGTGTGACCTGTCTCTGAGTTTAGTAGCCACAAACTGTCATTACAAGAATTACTTAAGATGTACTTAGCAAGAAGGTAGATAGACAGGTGTACCCAGAAGGAAGGCACAGAATCCAGGAAAACAGAGAATGTTGGCAAATTATTTCATCCTTGATTGTTTTTTAAAACCTGGATTTTCCTGGGGCAGGCCCAATGGCATGGTGGTTGAGTTTGGTGCCCTCCACTTCAGTGGCCCAGGTTCCTGGATTTGGATCCCGGGCTCAGATGTACACCACTCATCAGCCATGCTGAGAAGATGATCCACGTACAAAATAGAGGAAGATCAGCACAGATGTTAGCTCAGGGCAAATCTTCCTCACCAAAAATAAAAAGGGAACTTTTCTTTTAAGAAGTGAAATTGAAAACTATTATAAGTTCATTGTCCAAAATTTAAACAATACAAATAAGAAAAAGAGATAAATGAAAAATCATCTTCATTCCTAGCAAGTAGACATAGCCACTGTTAATATTAGTGAAAGTAGTTCTGATGTTATCTCTATGCATATTGTTATTAAAATGATACATCATCCAAATTGTCTTTATCTCTTTTTCCATTTTATACAAATATCTTTCCATGCCATTAATTATTATTCTACTTCGTGGCTTAAGAGCTGAAGAGTATTCAATTAGATAAACATACTTGATTTAATTGACTGATCCACTGTCCACTGTGTACAGTTTTACAGCCCTTCCCTTGGTTATGGATAACCTGAACTTCCAGTTTGAACAGGATCTTCTAAAATTTTAAAAATAAATTGTCCTTTCCAAATCATAATGTTTCAGCCAATTTGCTTAGCATACCTAAAGACCATAAATCCAAAGAACAGGAAAAAGGACACTAAAAAAATGTGTCTCATCAAATTTTAATTTTTAAAATAATACAATCTGAGTATTTGATTTTGAATTCCATTGCAAGCAATATTATTAGAAGTAGATGAACACTTCAACTTGACTGTATAATTTATTTTCACAAAAATCTCTGTAGAGATCCCTGTCTAGTCAGCAAATAATTGCTTTAACTTTGGATTTTAATATTAGCACTGAATGATTTATGTACATTAAGTAATGTGATTCTCACTAGCCATTTATGAGCTAAGAATGATTATCTGCCTTCTGTGGATAATCAGACTTCAGGGAAGAAAGGTGAAGTGGTTTGCCCAAGATCACTCAGCCAGTCAATGGATTATCTTAAAATGTGATCCTTGAGTCTTTAAATCATTAGACTGGGCTGGCCTCAGCAGTACTCGAGAGGCACAGGGCTATGCTCTTAGATTTTTTTCTCAAATGGCTTATGTGGCATAATGTCTAATTTGTTTATAGAGCTTTTTTTTTGTTTCTTATGACACAATTTGGTCTGGAAGCAAATATGAGACATTATAAAAATGAACGTGATAAGAATCTACGTGTGGAGAAGTCTCTGGTGGAATTAAAGTGTCAGTTTCCAAAAACATACATAGACCTAGACGACAGTGGAGTCGCCCATTTGGTAGTGTAGGGGAGGAAGACATTTCCTTCACCTGCTGTGGGTTCTTCTGGCCAGAGAACAAATTAAATTCACATGAGACAGAATAACAGGAGAAAATTAAACAAAGCTTTATAACATATATACATGGAAGAGGCTCAGGCAAACTGAGCAACTCACCAAAATGGCCGAAGCCACCACCTTAAATATCCTCCTCAGTTAAAGACAAAGGAGGATGTTGGTGGTGGGGGGAGTCAGTTACAGGAGGTTACCAGACAAGTACAGTAAAAAAGTTGCAGATTTAAGTCCTTGCCTTTGGCATTGATAAGAGTTTCTAGAGATAAGATCATGCCCCCTTCTTCCTGGTACAGAGAGGAAGACACCTTTACAGATGGAGATTTCCTTTACAATGTAAATGTTTCTTAACAAAGGGTAAGTAAACTTTGCTTTTCAGAGTTGCTTTCTTGTCTGCAGTTTATTAAAAGTAACCAGCCCCAAATAATCCTCATGCCAAAGAGACATATCTTGGGGTGGCCAATTCCAGTCCCCCACAGTAGAAAGGTCAGGGGAAGAAAAGCTGGAGGTGACAGTGGCTTCCTTTTGTAGATCTGCAGTTCAGGGTTAGATTTCAAAAAGCCCTGAGTGAAACAAATGAAAAGAGGTATTGTTGTTTCTTAATAAGGACATGTGCGTTACCTGAGAGTTGTTCCTTCCATCTCCAGTAGAAGCATCATGCAGGTCTACCTGCCACTATCAACTAGATGGCATGTGCTTCAAATATGCCTACAGTATCTGTTTCACACGATGGGAGACTCTAGACGTTATTCCTAGAATTTTAGAATTTTCAACAATGGTCTGATCAGAATTAGAAGTGACGTTTGTGAACCAGAGCAAAAGCCAAGCAGTGGGATAATGTCATGGAAGGACCTTATCAGATTTGCATTTCTAGTTAAGAGGGAAGAGGGAACCAGGGAGACAGTAGTCCCTTTTGGGAGGTGGGGGGAAGAGGGCCTTCTGGTTTGTTTTTTCCATTCAATTTAGTTTCCAAAGTTAATTTTAAGAAAAAACATTGGTAAATGATTTAATCAATGATTTTTTAATAAAACTGACTTTTTATTTTAAAAGCAGAATTACCAACTGATCCTGTTTGCCAGGATCTTCCCTGGTTTTAGCACAGAAAGTCTCAGGAAAACTTAGTGCTGGGCAAACTGGGGTGGTTGGTCAAAATTAAAAATAAAGATTAGGTGTCTCCCTCGTCCAAAATTTAGAAAATACAAATGAGCAAAAATTAGCATTGAAATCATTTACATTTTCAATATGCAGAGATAGCTACGTTAAGACTAGTAAATGTATTTCTAATATCTCTGTGGAATAGACTTTATAACAATGCAAATTACTATTGTTATGCATAGCAAGTAACAGGGTAATGTCATTTGAATTGTCTTTTAAAATTCTATTTAAAAAGTATGCCAAGTACTTTTGTATATGGGCCTTTTCATCTGATTGCATCACTCTATAAACTCTGATAAATTTTCAATTGTGTGTTGACCATTTCTGCTATTCATTCTACAAATTGCCTGAACCTCATACTCCTCTTTATCTGTGAGACGCAGTACCAGCCGATACATTAGCAGCATGCTCGCTGAGTTCTGATAACTGTATCACAGTGTAATCTCGCTGCTCCAGGGTATTCGGCCTTTCATTTCTTATTCCATTTCTATTTCCCCTGTAGGCCAAGGAGGGGAAATTTCTACCTAGGGCGCTTAGCATCATTTAACGTTGATGTTACTTCAACAATCTCCTACTTAGGTGAGACCATATGTCAACCACAGCTAGCACTTAGGATTTATCAATACCTACTTACACACATAAAGCTCTTTTTGTTTTGTGGGGGTTTAACTTTCTGAAAGCGTTTCAAGTCCTGATTTAAAGACAAGAGGTGAAAAGGAAATAAAATACAGAGTTAGAAAAGAAATATATCTTTTCTCTCTCCTAAAATGTTCACACTTGGTTGAGACCATATTTCAGGATTATTGTGATCCACAAAGTAACTCTCTCGTGGAAGAAGTGTTTACCATCCATGTGTGAAGTTACCTTGTTCTTGCCAATAACACGTACGATAATGGCCTCTTCTGGTTTCTTTCTAGCTACACAATTCCTGTTGGCAGCCCTGGGGTTGCTTGTATGATTGAAATGACTGCAGATGGAAAACCTCCAATTCAGAAGAAAGACACAGAGACCCCTCATGCCTCTCAGGTAGGCATGCAAATACCCAGTTCCAAGCATTACTAAGTCTGCCCTCAATATTTCAAATAAGTATTTGTTTTTAAGTTACTAAGCACAAATCATATTTCTTTATTGAATAGATTCCTGTAAAAACTCTCAACAAAACACCAGAATATTCATTGCTAATACTTTAGATATAATTAAACATATTTAATATTGCCTGTCACTATAAAAGTTTTACTAAATTTAACAAGAAACTGATTTTCCTTTTCACACTTTGCATATAATATATTATGGTTGATTAAAAAGAAAACACAGCTCAGGAATGGGGAAAGATCAGCAAGATACAAAACAATGCTTAAAAATGTACATTTTTTTTTCCTGAACAAGTTTCACCCTGAGCTAACATCCACTGCTGATCTTCCTCTTTTTGTATCTGAGCCGCCACCACAGCATGGCCACTGACAGATGAGCGGTGTAGGGTCCACACCTGGAAACTGAAACTGGGCCACACTGAACTTAACCACTAGGCCACCAGGGCTGGCCCTAAAAACTTACATTTTTGTAGGATATGGTAGTGTTTCTATTGTGCTGTTAAAAAGTCCCTTCTCAGTTTCCCAGATTTACATTGGCCAGAAAATTTTTCTTAGAAACATTGAAGGAAGCTAATTTGAAAGAAGAGAGGATGTTTGTCCCTCCAGAGACCAGGCAATTTGCTGAATTCTTTTAATTTTAATGATGTGGTTGGTTACATGCTTCTTAGTATGACTTTATAGCAATACATTTAAGATAAAGAATTCCTGGTTCGTTTGATCACCATGGAGAGTTAATCTGTATAATTAGAGCTCCAAAGTGCTAATTTTGGTACACATTAAAGCTGGCAGTGTGTAGTGCCCTCATGAATTGGAAATGTCATTTTATTCCCCTTTTTTGCTATGTAGTCTCTTGTTGAGAGTGTACGGGACATCTAGCATTTGCATAAACACATTACATTTTCCCTATTATGGTCATAGATATTCTCTCATCTGATCCTCACTGGAACCCTCCAAAGTCAGAATGATTGTCCCTTTATAAGCCTGAGCAAGCTAAGCGTCAGATGCCCAAAGTTCTGTAGGAATAAGGAAGGAGACTCGATCTATGGTCTCTGATCCCAACCCTTCTTTGTCCCATTACAATACAGTCCACTGCTCTTCATTTGCTGCTGTGGCCAACTCAACCCTGTTCAAGTGGATCATTAGAGTAGAAATAAAATGGGTTTTCCTGTTTTAAAAAGTCATACTAGAGCCCCAGATGGCCAAATATTTAGATTCAAGACATGAAATATTCAAATGGCGGAAATAATATGGAGCAATCATAGTTTTGTGAAAAGTTTTAGGTAAAGTATTCAATATGATTTTATCTTTATTAACTCCTTATAGTCATCCATTTTTTCATAGTGAAAGCTCCGTATTTTCTTATGAATAACGTACAACGTGCTGCTAACAGACATTAATGACTCACATCTTTAATGAATAGAATTCAACAAGTGCTCAGTAAAAGTCTTTCTGTTATTGAAACTGATAAATATATCTTGTATTTATAGCCTTTGTGATAAATCAGTCTCCTCGCCCTTTGAGTTGACCAAGTGAAATACTGATCAGAGTGCCCCAGGTAACACACAAGCACACACAGAGACCGACAGGTGGGGATGGAATTTATTAATTAAATTGAAAAGAATTTGGATAGTTTCAGGGTGATAAAGAAAGAAGGCACTCAGGCTCTCTCAATCTTTTTTACAATTCTCTGCCTCCTTGTGTTCATCCCAGCTCAAGTGTTCCGAAGTCTGAGGGACTCATCGCTGCCTTCCCAAGTGGGTTAGACCCAAAGCTCGGTCCAGTCCCCCTTGTGGAGGCTGTCTGTGGTGAGCTTCTCACAGACTAGGACCCCAGCCCCCTATTTTTGAAAGTGGGGTATTAAAATCTCATACTATTATTGTACTACTCTCTATTTCTCTCTTTAGTTCTGTCGGTGTTTGCTTCATATATTTGGGTGTTCGGATGTTGGGTGCATATATATATATATATGTATATATATAACAGTTACATTGTCAGGGTCAGTTGACCCTATTATCATTAGATGATGTCATTCTTTGTCTCTTGTGATAGTAGTTGACTTAAGTTTATTTTGTCTGATATAAGTGTAGCCACTCCTGCTCTCTTTTGGTTACCATTTGCATGGGATATCTTTTTCCATCTTTTTACTTTCAGCTTACATGTGTCCTTAAATCAAAAGTGAGTCTCTTATAGACAGAATATAGTTGGATCTTGTTTTTTCGGGTTTTTTAATCTTTTTTTAATCCATTCAGTCACTTTATGTCTTTTGATTGGGGAATTTACATTAAAGTGATTACTGGTAGATAAGGACTTGCTATTTCCTTTTCATTATTTGTTTTCTGTCTTGTAACTTTTTTGTCCCTCTTTTTCTCTCTTGCTCTCTTCCTATGTTTCATTGATTTTTACTTTTACTTCTCCTCTCCTCCACACTTTATATAACTGATATCACATATGACTTCCTTTTATATTGTGTATACATTAATACATTTTTATAGTTATTGTGTTTTCTATACTTTTGTCTTTTAACTTCTATACCAGAATTACAAGTGATTTATGCACCACCATGATAGTATTACAGAATTCTCTATTTGTCTATATATTTACCTTTACCAGTGAGCTT
Organism: Equus quagga; assembly: GCF_021613505.1. Taxonomy (NCBI): domain Eukaryota; kingdom Metazoa; phylum Chordata; class Mammalia; order Perissodactyla; family Equidae; genus Equus; species Equus quagga. Next base: position 7,241,651 of record NC_060281.1, read on the forward strand.
TATTTATTCATATGCTTTCATCTTGTTGTATAGTGTGTGCTTTCATTTCAACAGGAAGGACTCCCTGTAGCATTTCTGGTAAGGTAGGTCTGGTAGTGATGGGCTTCCTCAGCTTTTGTATATTTGGGAAAATTTTTATCTCTCCTTCATTTTTGAAGAACAGGTTTGCCATATATAGTACTCTTGTTTGGCAGTTTTTTATTTTCAACACTTTGACTATATCAAACCTGCAAAGCTTCTGGTAAGAAATCCACTGATAGCCTTATGGGGGTGCCCTTGTATACGAGAAGCCACTTTTTCCTTGCTGCTTTCAAAATTCTCTGTTAAATTTTTAACAATTTGATTGTAATGTGTCTTAGTGTAGACTTCTTTGAGTTCATTCTTATTGTAGTTTTTTTGGGCTTCTTAAGTCTGGATGTTCATTTTCTACCTCATATTTGGGAAGTTTGGGGCCATTAAATTATCGAATAAGCATTCTGCCCGTGTCTCTCTCTATTCTCCTTCTGGAACTCCTATAATGCATGTATTGGTCCATTTGATGGTTTCTCATTAATCCCTTAGGCTGTCTTTACTCTTTCAAGCTTTTCTCTTTTTGTTCCTCCAACTGGATAATTTCAAACGACCTATCATTGAGTTCACTGATTTTTTTCTTCTACTTGATCAAGTCTTCTGTTGAGCCCCTCTAGTGATTTTTTTCAAATCAGTTTTGTATCATCAGCTCCAAAATTTCAGCTTGATTCTTTATTATGTTTTCTCTCTTTATTAATATTCTCATTTTCTTCATGCTTCATTTTCCTGAGCTCATTAAGCAGCTTTATGACAGTTATTTTGTGTTCTAAGTCAGGTAATTCATATTTCTCCATTTCTTTAGGATTGGTTTCCAGAGATTTATTTTGTTCCTTTGATTGGGCTATGTTTTTCTTTTTCTTCCTAATGCCTTGTAACTTTGTGACGGGATTCGTACGTTTGAAAAACCCTGTCATCTCTTCCAGTCTTTGTGGACTGGCTTTGTAAAGGAAAGGACCTACACCAATCAACCCATCTACAGAGTCTGGGAGCCTCTCAAACCTTTTCTATGGATGTGTTTTCTCTGGACTTGTGGCTATAAATTCCCTATTATAGGAACTTGCCAGTCTCCTTTTTCAGGTGCTTGTAATCCTTTGCTTCCTCTGGTATCTGTCTCCAGTATTAAAGGTTCTCTGGAGCTGCCACAAGATGCCCAATTCTCTTGTCCTCAGCAGCCCCCAAGATTCTAGGCTATGCCAGGTCACATCAGAGCTCGAAGTCAGGCAAAATAGAAGCAAGTCGCACAGAAAGCCCCCTGAAAAGCCCGAATGTTGGAAGCATGCTCAATTTTTCTCTACCCCCCTCCCCACCCCGGCCCCAAGAAGAGGCCACCAAGCTGTATCAACCTCTGTCTGCTGCCTCATGGGTCCTGTGGAGCAGCAGGATGCCACAAAGTTTTCTTTTGTTCTCGGTGACACTCAGGCATCTAGAATATGCCATGCCCCACCAGTGTTTAAAGATGGGGAGACAGAAATCCATTCTTCAGGCCACCCCCTGAAAAGCCATAATTTTGGATGCACACCCAACTCTTTCCATCCTCAGGGAGAAGTCAGGAGTTGGGAGTTTTTGCTGCTCTTTCCCACTGAACTGCAGGGAGGGACTATGGCGAGTGAAGGAGTGCTAGTCCAAACCTTCACCTTTGTTCTCAGTGGCACCTTTTCCTGGCAGCTTTCTCCCAGTTGTGCCTCACTGAGCCTGGGGCAGGGCTGTGGTGCCTGACTGCCACAAATTCTCCTACTGGCCCCAATACAGCGGGTTTCACACTCACCGGAGGTGCAATGGCCTCTTAACCAAATCTGTGCATTTCTCACAAAAGGGACATGGTCTGTATATTCTTGTTCAATCACACTCCTCCATGAGGGAAGAAGGATCTGGAGCTTTCTATTCCACCATCTTGCTGACCTATATACTGTTATTTTCTAACTATTTCATTTCTTTATAATTTGTTTCTCCAGATTACATTTAATTACATTACATTAATTAATTAATTACATTTAATTTTGTTATAGTCAAGAATAACCCCACATCCTTCTTTTATATTTCCACTTCTCTATATCCATATGCTCGCAGGGTAGCAACTCAATTTATTGATTGCTTCACTAAAGTTCAGCTCTTCCTTTGACAAGGTGAAAAGATATTGTTTTGAGAACATTCCCTGGCCTAGAAAGCCCTAAGAATCAAAGATTTAACTGTGAAGTATGGAACGAATGAGGATATTTATCAAATTTAAAAAAAAAAACTTTTTTGTGTAAGCTACTTGATATTAATCTCATAAGTAACTCAAGAACTTCCATATAAGCACTGCCCTGTACTCTATGCTATATACATAGATATAAAAATATATATGTAAAACAGAGATTAGAATTAAAGCCATATTAATGTTCCTTCTTGGATGGGATCCAGGGATGACCTACCATATGCTTAATCTGGCAAAACAACAAGGTTCTAAGGCAGCACAAAGTAGGAGAAAAGGCCTAAAAGACAGGTAAGAGACTAAGAAAAGCAGGATTGAGTTTCATGAATCAGGTCACGTGTAACAAACTTGTATTAAACCTCTTGTTTGCAAGATGCTGCTATACACTCTGAGAGAATCCCATGATGACCAGGGGTGGAGGCTCTGCCCTGAAAAGGGATATAAATTGACACAGAAGAGACTGCATGCTGAGATTATCATCTTATATGGCAGAGAGAGAGAGAAAGAGAGATCTACTAACTGCAAAGGGAGCGAGGGTTTAAATAAATATGCTTCTGCCTTTTGATTCCACTTAATTTAATACCTCTAACCAGTTTTAAGGAATTTAACACATAAATCACACATGGAAAGTTATTTAAATAAATCCTTCTTCCCAAACACCTTACTCAACATCTCTTATCTATCTTTATTACAAGACTCAATGTCTCCCGTTTTGAATTTTTCTACATACAATTCAAATAATATTAAAAACAAAAGTTTGGCACCAATACTTAAATAAAATCCAGTTCATTTCAATTACATGTCACTGTATTCTTGGATAAAGAAAAGTACCCTCTGGTGGTTAGTCTTAACCAAAGAGTACATCTGCAGTTACCTTCCTATATTTCATTAACACAAAAGTTATTTAACTTCAGACAGACTTGATGATGTAAAACAAAACTAAACATTGAATCAAGATATATTTACAGAAATGTATGTAGTACTCCACTAAATAAACTTACATTAAAACAGAACAAAGGAGATAAAGCCACTTCTTATCTACCCCTCCCCCCGTTTTCAGAAGTTTGTTCCCTTTTGCCTGTCTTCTTATTTTATTCCCACATATGATAAAAAGCACTATCTTCTTCTTTAAAGAGAAACTCCGAGAGGCGAAAGAATGTTCATTTCACTCCTGTCAGATGTGGAGTCCTTTTCTCTCAGTCATCATTCATATTTTTCATTATGTTGAGGATTCCTCCTTGATTGTCCATGTCTGTTCTCTGTGGTTTTATCTTGTAAGATCATATCTTGATGTCAGACTCTATTCTCCATAGTCTGATTCACAAGAAGTTATTAGAAAAGACTTATTTTAAAGACCTGTCTCCTTGGGAATGATTATACACACAAAAGGCAGCTCTTGGATAATTGAGAATCCGGGGAGAGAGGAAGTCAACCATTTTAATGGTTATCTATGTGCAGTCAATGGCAGCCACTTTTTTTAGGCATTTCAGGGCTCCAACTAAGCATGGGCTTCAGACCAGAAGAAATACAAGAGCCATCTACTTCCATTGTTTGGGTGTTTTTTAATTGTCTAATAAATCATAGAAAGCTCTCTAGACTTCCCCTCAGATCTGCCCACTGCTGACAGAAGAGGAGGATATTCCTGCATCCTCTATCAGTTTGGTGCTAAAACAGCTCACTTGTCAAAGCAGTGAGAGGTTTACTGTGCCAGGTGTGTGATCAATACCCAAGATGTCAGAGATCCTCAGCAAGAAGAAGGTCATCACCTTGGATTCGCAGAGTCTGCAGGTTCACGATAGATCTCAGATTGCATTAGCAGGGAGTCACTAATCTTAGGTGAGAAAAGAGCTCTGCCAATAGCTTGTTAGAGTAATTAATATGAATGGACTTAGCATAGGAGAAAGGATGTGAAAACAGACAGACTCCTATGCGGCATGAGGGCTCTAGCAACACACCCTGAAGCTTCCACCCCACTATACCCAAAGATAGTCCTCCTCTGGTGACGCTATATCTGAGTCCTATATGAAGTACTCAGAATAAAAAGGAAAAAAAGGAATGCCCTTAGCAGCAGAGCCTGAGTCGCTAAAAAGAACAAGAGTTCAAATAATAGCATTAGTTTGATCTATTATGGGTCATGGAGATGCTTTGATGTTCCCAGAATTGCACAGGCTTCTCTTCTCTAAGAGCACATTTGCATTAAACCAGAACATATTAGTACAAATATCAATAAATAAGTGATATTACTGGCCATCTCCCATCCTCTCCTCCCTGCAGAGTCCTAACTTAATTATTTGGCTCTAGTTTTTGAATTCTTACAATGATGGTTTTCTATTTTAATGTATCGGTAATACCAATTTAAACACTTTTCGATATCAGCTTGGACTGTGTGAGTGCGTTTTGGGGATAAGGACATCAGAGAGGTAAACTGCACAAAAGCTACTCCATCCACCTGTCATATGCCCACCAGCCCTGAAGATCAGGCTCATTACCAGTTCATCCAGACTCCAATTATAGCTCAGAAATTCCTCTCGAGGGCAGCTGCATTGTATGTACATCTAAATGAGGAAGATTCAGTGCGTATATGTTGCTGAGGGCGGGAAAGGAAAGATCAAGCAGCAGTTTATATCATGCAAGTGATTCTATCATGCTCTGATCAGTGGTATAAGCTCTCTTTCCAAATAAGATCACATTCTGAAGTGCCGGGAGTTAGAACTTCAACATATGCACTGTGGGGGGCACGATTCAATCTCCAGCAATAATTAACAAGGTTTCATTTTCTTCATCAGTTATTATTTGGTAATGTTCACATTAAATGCCAAACACTTGAGTTCCAAAGTACATTTTAAAGTAATCAATCAGTAAATGTTATTGAATGCCCATTTTTTCTACTAAATTTTATTAGATATTGTGAGAGATAAAAAAAGAAATGTAAAATATGGGCCCTTTTCTAAAGTAACTTATCTTACAACTTAGTAGAGATGACCAAACTAGCCAATAATTGCAAACAGTTTTACACAGAAGAACACATTAAAACTTGCAATTCCAGAACAAAACATCCTAGGTCTTTCTCCTATAATCTGACAATACTTTATAAGAAGATTTTTGTTGTTATTTTTCCTACAGGCATATTTCGAATCAATGTTTCTTGGCCACGTCCCTACAAATGTTAAGATACATAAGAAGGCAGGCCCCATCTATGGGTTCAGGGGCTGCATTCGAGAGCTTCAAGTGAACGACAAAGAATTCTTCATCATTGATGAAGCACTACGTGGAAAGAACATTGAGAACTGCCATGTCCCTTGGTGTGCTCATCATCTATGTCACAACAACGGCACCTGCATCAGGTCAGTACTAGCTTCCTGATCTCCAACCTATATTGCATGACTCCAGATTCTAAAAGCAACCAAGCCAGCAGTGTTGTTTTCTGGGTGATGGAAAGAAAGGTCTGGAACTTCTCAGTTTTTTTATGCACTACTTAGGTGATGCACACATGTGGTGGGTGCTTGTTTGCTCAAAGAAATTTATATATTGTGCCTCCAGCGCCAAGAGATTCTTGACCTCTGAAAATAACTAGATAACTGGACCTGATTCGGGCAATTTCAAATGGATCCAAGAGTAGTTTCATCAAGGTGTTCTGCTTTTTGTAAATATGAATGAGAGATTATTATTTGTTGATAATGGTTTTGATGTATTAATTTTTATTGTGTTTGTGCCTCATCTTCAAAAAAAGATATCTACTTTGATTTCTAAGATTAGAGATGGAGGAAAAAATGCCTGTATCTATTTCTTCTTTTTATTTGCAGTCCTATATAGGTTTTTCCTCCTTGGAGTAAAGATTCATCATGCTTATAAGCTTAAGAAGATCTTAATTAAAATTACTTTCTGCTCCACTAAAATGTCTTAAGCGAATCGACCCTGAGGGAGTCTCATTTGGACAGTGTAGAACATATTCCCAAATTTCTTCAGTCCTCTGAGAAATCTTTATTTCAGGGCTACAAATAGTGACAGAGTGGAGGCTGAAACATGCACAGATTATAATAATTCAAGTCAAGGAAAAATTGACCAAATCTCACAGGAAATGTCTTAATTAATTCACCTCAGTGTCTCTAAGGGGCAAGCTATCAAGTAGTTAATGATTCCATAAAAGTAAACACTGCCATGCACAGTGTGGGGAAGAGAAAAATTCTATCAAAACAGTGGAATAAGAAATGGTGAGCAGAGATGGGCTCTGACAGTAGTCACTGGGGTAGGAAATGAAAAAAAAGAGAGAGACTCAAACGGCAAAGATAGGGAACAGAGGAACGGACAGGTAGGAAAAAGTCAAGGTAATATATGTACTAGACAAACACAGACTGACTGTAATAAATTTGAAGAAAACTACGGATTAGTAGAAAAGGAAGAGATCGGCTCTTAGGGTGTCTAAAACTTTTGCTTCTGATTAACTATGTCTGAGTCTGATTTAAGCATTCGTGAAATAACAGCAACAATATAGACGTCTTTCATACAGGGAAAGCACAACAGGTAAAGTTGTAAGGGACTTGGAAAGACAGTGCATTTTGAGGCTAAGAGTGAGGACAGCTTCCTCGGCCATGGTCACTTTTCTGAAGGAAACAAAGGCTTTACTTAAGAAGTATTCTGTTTTATACTGAACTCATGAATAGCAATTATTCTTGAAACATAATAATGGAAAAATTATCCAGCAAGACAACCTTCAGAACCCTGCAGGAAAACTTGCATTTTTGCCTAATTAAGTGAAATAGAAATAGAAAAAAAGTCTTCTCCTACTGACTTTCTAATGTCTGAAATATTTGGTCATTTAACCTAAACAAATATTGTCAATGAAGCTTTGCCACTGATGGAATTATAGCAGCGACGAGAATTGCTTTCCCCCTTCCTCTATGTGGTGACCAGACTCTATCACAGTCCCCTCCATCCCCTGTCCTGCTGTTCAAGCCTTTGCATGACCTCCTCTCCTTCAGTGTAGGGGCGACTTGTGACTTTCTTTTAGTCAACGAGTAACCCATAGAATATGGTGATGGGGTTTCATTTCCATGATTAGATTACACAGGACCGTGAGCTGCATCTTGGAAAGAGACTCTCTCGCTGGCTTTGATAAAGCATGTAACAATTTGGGGAAGGTCCATCTGACAAGGCACTGAGTGGCCTCCAGCTGACAACCAGCCAGGAGCTGAGGGGGGTCTGGCTCACAGCAAATATTGAGGCCCTCAGTTCTATGACAGCAAGAAACTGGATTTTCCCAACAACCACATGAGCTTAGGAGCAGGTCCCTCCCCAGCGGAACCTTGAGATGAGACCCCCACCTGATCAACACCTTGACTGAAACTTGTGAGAGTCTTCTGCAGAGGACCAGGTAAGCCGCGCCCGGACTCTTGACTCCCGGAAATGCTACTATGTCACAAGATAATAATGTGAGACAATAAATGTGTGCCGTTTTAAACTGCTAATTTTGTTATGCATCTACAGAAAACAAATACACTCTAATTTTCTGCAAAAGCGTCTAACATTGTCAACTTGAAGAAGCAGTGAGAGTTAGTTCTAATTTAGAACATTGATTATCTGAGATGTTATATACCAAGTACATGTTAAATAAGATAACCTCCTGTTTGCATAAATTAAAGAACCTCACGCTATTTCCAATCTTAGTTATTTAATGTGTTTGAAAATAAAAGTAAAGATAGTCATCCTAGTAGGATAGACGTAAGCAGTCCTAGGTTGATTTATACTTTGTATGTTCATTCTCTCAGATTTATTTCAACAAAGATTACCTGGGGCCAACTAAGAACCAAGGCGTATGTGAAACAAAGATGTATATTCAAGACCCCAGCCTGCACACGGGGAGGCTGCTCTCTAGTGTGGAAGCTTTATCAGCTCATCTGGCCTTAGGGTGAATTTTCCCACAAAAACATATCTGTCTTCTATCATGTACATTATTCTGACCTTCCATGTCCATTTCTCAATCTTTCAGCTTCTCAACCTCTACCCTAGAGAAATCCACTCAAAATTCAACTGATTTTGGCATGCACTGGCTAAGGTCTTCCAGATCTGTATGTGCCTTTTTATTGCTATCCAAATGGAGACTTGCCAGCTGTGTACCCAACAGATGAAACACTTCCTCACATCCTATGAACGATATGATTTCTATCTTTATCTCCAATGCTTAACTCCCATAAACTACCCCTTGCATTGTACCCAGGACATGCTGGTCCATGTCAACTATGACTTCCATTCCAGCATCTCCCTGTGCACGCTAAAACCATAATACGTTGCAGTTGGTCAGTGTTGGTACAACAACAACAACAATAGGTGTCTCAGAAGAATCATAGTAGAGCTCCCAGGAGGTCAAAAGTTTAATACAAGAACACAGAGGGCTATAGAGCCACAGGGAAGATCATCAGAATAAGAATGCTGTCTGTCACTCTTCCCTGTTTTGTGTACAAGACCAATACCCAACCATACATAGAGCACTCCAGCAGTCTATGGAGAAACCCAAAAGGAGAACCAGATATGTACTGAAGGAGGACTCCCGAGGGGGCCATGAGCAGCTTCAGTCCATCAGGAACAACACAGATCAATGAAGTAGGTCAGAAAGCACCGCCACCGTGACCAATACCCAGCCTCCAGCAGACACATACTCACACTGGACTACACCAAGTGGTCTAAAGTTTCCCAGCCAAGGAACTTAGAGAAACTGTGCTACTGAGCCCCATCCTAACTTTAACAATTGGATTTGAACTGGCTTAATGCCTTTGGCAACTCACTTCCCTTCTATGTTGTTGACCAAAGTCAAAGGTTCCTTTCATCTCTATGCTGCCACATCATAAAATGGATCTCTCCAAGATCTTCCAAAGTCTCTTCCAACCCTTCTCATTCTTTGGGTCTGTTCATGCCATCTGACTTGATCTCAATCCTGAGCCGAGCCAGACATACTTCTAAAATCCCCTTCTCTTTTCTCCAATTTTCCCCAAAGGGGAGATTGGATTCAAGATAACTTTCAAAATAGGTGAGCAATTTAAATAAGATACATTAATATTCAGCCTTTCTGGATCCAAAAGGAATGGACAAAGTGACCTGATGGATTTCTTTTTAGGTATACAAGTTTCATTATTTTATTTTCAAAATAATAGACCATCTATGTTCAGAATAAAAGAGCCATTATTAGAAAGACAAAAAGAAAGCTCTTTTACCTTTCTGCTTTTCTGTCTCAAGATATAAAGACACTAATGTTTTAATACTACAGGATGTGTGCATTGTATTTTTACTTGAAAATGCAAATAGTAATTTCTTGTCAGAGTTTAATTGTTCTAGTCCAGAGACTCTCATCTGAAGGTTGGGGAATGCCTCCTAATGAGGTGTATAAGAACCTTAAGAAAGGAGAAATTTTTCAGTCTGCACACACACACGTATGCACACACACTTGAGCATTATAATCCTTGTCTCCTGGGAATGCATGCCCACTTTCCCAAACATGCGAAGACTAGTAGTGGTCTAAGAGATAACCCTTAAAGAAGTGTGCTCTAAACAAGATGAGGATGGTGAGTGAACAGAGGTTCAGCACCAGAGAGCTAGACTTTAGGGTTCACAAAATAAGGTACAGTTACATAGCTATGTATGAACAAAATCATCACTAATTGTAGTAGCCTGGTTGATATTATTCCCTGTTATGAAGTGCTTTCCCTGTGTCGCCTGTGAAGGTAATCTGCTTACAGGAAGACAGTTTTCCTGCTGAAAAGTATTAAGGGGAGTAACACTTCAGCAGCTTTGCTGAGCAAATGTCGTTCTGCTCTGAGTACCATCACATGTTTCTGGCCAGTAGCCAACCTTTTCTCATTTTGTTATAAATCTGTGCTAGAACTTTCAAACCCCTGTGGTTGCTCATTTCAGAGAAATCCAAATTGCGTGTAGTGAAATTCAGTTTAGAAAAGTGATACAGAAGGGTTATTCTGAGAATCCAAATCTCTGTGGACTTTCAACAAGCTGTTTCCAAAAGGGCATAGGAAGGTTAGCAAATCAAACAGATAATATTTAAATCACTTTCTCCTTTCTGTGCCAGATGTTTTAAAATAGGTTAAACAATAATTAAAAAGCAGCATCAGGTTTGGGAATATACCCTACACAACATCTGCACTAAAAACGTATATCACTGACACTATAGTAAATAATTAGTGAGGCATGAATTTTAGACAGCCTTAATTTTACCAAGAGCTAAGTATGTGTGAATGTGTTTTATCTTGCACTGAAAGTCAATAATTCCCATATGTGCATGAATGTGCTTTCTGTGCCTCTATTGTTCTCACAGCTTTGATTCAGCACTAAGCAGTACTATTCTCCACGTGCTAGGGCAGGGGTCAGCAAACGTTTCTGTGAAGGGCCACACAGCAAATATCTTAGACTTTGTATTGCAACTACTCAACTCTTCCATTGTAACACCAAAGCAACCATTAAAGATATGTAAATGAATGTATGTGGCTGTGTTCCAATAAAACTTTATTTACAAAAATAGGTGGCTGGCAGGATTTGGCCCAAGGGCTATAGGTTGCAGACCACTGGACTAGGGCAACAGATGGATAAAATAGTTTTATTCAATCATCATTCAATCAAGAAAGTCCAACTCAACTTAATTTTTCATGTTAAGCAATGTTATATATACATAATAGAAAGACATTACAAGGTATTGGCTCACACAATTATGGACGCTGAACAGTCTCATCATCTGCCACTTACAAGCTGGAGACCCCGGAAACCCAGTGGTGTAGGTTCCAGTACAAGTCTGGGGGCCTAAGTACCAGGAGCAGTGATGGCAAGAGGAGATGGATGTCATGGCTCGGCAGTCAGGCAGAGAGCGAATTCAACCTTCCCCCATGTTTTGTTCTATTCAGACCCTCAAGGGATTGGATGATGCCCATCCACACTGGGAAAGGCCATCTACTTGACTCGGTCTACTAATTCAAACACTAATTTCTTCTGGAAACACCCTCACAGATACACCCCGAAATCATGTTTAACCAGTTATCTGGGCATCCTGTGGCCCAGTCAAGCTGACACATTAAATTAACTGTAATGAGCAATCTCAAAAAAAAGTATGTACTTCTTAACATTAGAGAACTTTCTTTTTCTCTGTGTCCAGTGTGAATAGAAATAAAATTTGATTGCTTTTACTCTTTTCTTTCAATCTATTTTTCCCCATTATCTCAATTTCATGGACATCTTTTTTGACATTGTCTGATAAAATGAAGTCGTTTTTCATGATTTCTGAGGTATTTAGTTTTCGAATCATTTAGCACTTCAAAATGAGGTAGGAGCCATAAATTGAATTTGAAATTGCCATAGTAACAACTATTACAGAGCACAAAGAATTAGGCTATTGCATCTTAGCTTTTCCATCTGTTCTGTAACGAGTGGCAACCCCCACTAAATGTCCGCTTGTCTTCGTTGTCATTTCACGGTGGCGTGTAGCTAGCATCACCTGCTGAGATCTTTTAGTTGTTACTCTGTATCCAGGTCAGATTACCCCCAATCTAGCTCAGCAGTCTAGCCCAGTCTTCTAAATACCAAGGGAAAAAAGAGCCTATTTCAGATCAAATATTCAACCCTTTCTTCCTAGTTGCTACGCTTTCTGTCTGCAGTCAACATCTTTGACATTGTATTTGGGATTTAAGGGTCTCTTGTACTAGAGGACGAATTTGCATTTGGTTAGATTATTCTCAGCTGTAAAAGTTTGCCACTGAGCATCCAAACATCTCTATTGTAGGCAGCCTCTGTTGTTAGAAACAAGGGGAAAGGGGAAAATATTCAACTAGGTTTCAGGTAAAAACTTAGAGGATATATGTGGTTTTCCCCATTTCTCTCATTGTGTTAATTAATTGAGCATTTAAGGCATTATTCTATGTATTCAATTCATTAAAAGCAATTTAAACTTTATGAGGTGCAAATCTAAAAAGTTTTATTTTCTCTTCTGTCACTGATGTCAAACACGCTCTGTAGGATCTCTCTATACTTTCCCTTAATGGAATGTCATGCAGGTTCCAGAACCTTCTATTCATGTTCACATATTAAAAGCATCTGGTTCAACCCACTCCAGTTTAAAACTTCTGTCTCATATCCAGTTTAGCGGTCAGCAGTCTACTGCCTGGCTACATAGACCTGCAGTCCCAGAGCTTCAGTGGGGAAGGAATGTGACATGTTCCTCCTGATGCCTCTCTGTCCCTCTTCTGCTTCTAGTTTCTCCAGATTTGGGGCTATCTTGGGGCAGAAATGATTTGATCGAAAAGATTCAAAGGTTTTCTTCTTAATGGGTGCCATTTTGGTTCCGTATGTTCTCCCTGTAACGGAGGCTCAGTGCTGGATCTCTTGATGCACGCATGTGGGAGTCTTCACCCAGCCCTGCACCGGGGGCCATTTCACGGCCCAGTTCCTTGAGGGGGAAAATGTTCTCCCATTGCCCTCCCCCAGCTTTATACTGCACAACTCCCTGCCTGCTAGTGTGCCCTCACCCAGTAGCAGAGCTGGTTTACCCTGAAGCTAGTGAAGCTTAAGAGGCCCCCACCTTGCACATGTCTCTCTGAGACCTGGGTCTTGCTAGGAATTGCAGTGGGTTGTTGGAGCTCTCCTTCAGAGGGGAAGCCAGGTTGCAGTTAGGAAGCATTTCCATGTAAGCATTTCCTGTGAAGAGCTCGAGAGATTTCAAGCAAAGAGACCTGAATCTCCAAGTGTCCTTGTAATTCATTGTGATTTCTTTTCTCATTCTAAATAAATATTCACTTTTATACATAATTTCACGCATGTACTTTTGTATCCTTTTTGTTATAAAGGATTATAGACCAAAAATTATTTAAGTTTTGGGCCCCACAAAATCTAGACTCACATCTGGCCAACAAGAAATTGTCGTAGGCAGAGTCCCAGCAATATAACTGAAGCCCAGCGCCAAAGGTTAATCTCCAAAAAGATATAAACCTGACTTTCATACAAATGTGTGAACACATGACAAAGATTTATTTATCTTATTAATGAAGGAGCCAGCATGACGGTAAAGCTGGTTGAAAGAGAATTCAAGAGACTGAGCATATATAGGCTCTGAATGAATGCTGAAATAAGATTGCTAGGTTGGAGACACAACTGCTGAGTATCCTACAAGGGAATAAAATACAATTTTTGTGGTTTTCTTTTCTACCAGCCTGTTCTCATTTGCATCTCCATCAGACAAAAATCTACAAGGTAGCACGTAACTTCACGGAGTCTGGGCCCAATCAATAGTAAATGGTGAGCCAGATAAAAGTGCATTCTTCCAGAGAATTACGCAATCCTTGAACAGGCCTGTTAGTACTCCAGTATGATATCAAGAGACCATGAACTAATCCTTTAGCTTTATTTCTAAGTTTTGAACTTTTTCTAAACACCAGGCACCTTCCACCTTACCAAGGGGTGGGAGTTCCAGCTGCTCAGCACTTCTCCTCTGAATTCCCTGGTGTTTAACAAGCTGTAGGTAATCCTAAACAAAAGAGTACTTAGAAAAATAGACCCATTTATGTCTCCCATGATATGAAAAGCAAAAATGCCAATGTTACTATTAGGAAAAAAGAAGAAACAGGCATGTTTTAGCTCCTTATTCCTTAGACAAAATCTAATGCAATGCAACAAAATGTTTTGGTAATTTTTTTTCTGCTATATCCATGTTTAGGAATTGTTTTAATCCAAGTCTGTTGATTAGAATGGGATCTGTGTTTCTTTAAGGTCATCCATCCATCCCTTCTTTCACGCTGCAAGTGTTTGCAGAACGCCCCTTTGTGCTAATCAGTGGGATGAGCATGGGATTTACAAAGACGAGTAAGACATGGACTCTTTTTCTACATACTCTTTTTCTTATGATAATCTTGGGTTTGTAAATAAGGAATGCAGAATAAAATGTATTTTTTCATTTATACATATAAAATGTAGTCTTAGGTTAAAACAGCCTCGGTTTCATAGCCTGTTGTTTACCTTTTTGATCTCATTTCTTTCCCCCATTCTACAAGTGCCGGGTATTGTGAAAACGGATTGATGTGGGGTCATTTATTCTTGCTTGGAGAGTGTGACTGAAGCTGCAGGGTTTTTAGCTGCTTATAAAAGTGGATCACATATTTGGAAAGCATAACTCTTATCAATGTAAGTGTCACAGGGTCCCTGGTAAAGGACAAATGCAGTTTAAATTGATTTTCTAACCCCTTTTATTACTCCAACTTTGAGTGCAGCAACAAGGGTGGGGCATTTGTTTTTACAGGGCAGGAAACATTTAGGCCTCTGCAAATCAGAGTTTCGCTGAAGTCATGCTTGCAAATACAATTATATTTAAATGAGACCAAATAAGATTAAACATGCAAGAAATTGTGTCCTTTACACCAAATTTGAAAAGTCTCAAAGAGTTAAATATTTCAAGGTTTGACTAATGGAAAAGACCACTATCAAATTCCACACATATTTTTTACATCATATTTATGCAGCAAGGTCAAACAAGTAGGGGGAAAAAATCTCATCTTCAATTTTCTCTACCCTTAGGTAATAATACATGGAGAACTCATTTACCCTGATTGATCTTTCTGGGCATAAGAGACCTCTCTGGCTTAAATCCCTTCTGAAAACTATCTTTCCTGTCCTTTTCTTATAGAATGAGAACAGGTTATTTTTTTTCTCTGCTTCAAAGAACAAGCAAGCAAAATATGAGCTGCTAATGTTTTCCTCGACTTTTTTGCATCCCTTCAAAAACTATCTATTATTGGGTTTCTTATCAGGCAACTATGTGTTAAAACCGGTTTGTTTTGTAACTAGGAACATTTATTCTTGTTTTAAATCTACATGGCTTACCATTTACACCTTGCATTTGTACACACACACACACACACACAAAGATTCAGTAAATTGGGTTGATCACTATGATTTTTATATATAATTAGAAATATCACTCTTAAAATTGTGTGAAAAGCTTGAAAAACAAAATGAAAACAGAGCAAAGTTAAAGTTGGAATAAAATGTGAGATATCCAGATTCCCTTGGCTTAGGTTTGTAAAATGCTTAAAATGAGGAGTTTAAATAATTAATGTAGGAAGAAAACAAACCAATCTTTTTGGTTCAGCAGCAGACAAAGTTCCCCAGCTTTACATTTATTTCTGGCCCATTTGCTGGCGTATTATGTACCTTAGGAAAATTGCTTAACCTTTATTCCAGGAAAATGAAGTAAAAATTGTTCCCACCTGTCTACCTAAAACTTAAGTGATTTGGAGCCAAAAGTTACAATTTTCTAAAGACTTGAGAATATAAAGACAAGATGTAAAAACACCAGAAAATAAGTTTAGTTATTGTTTATAGACATGAAAAGGCAATAGCGGGGGCCAGCCCAGTGGCGCAGTGGTTAAGTTCGCATGTTCTGCTTCTCCGCGGCCCGGGGTTCGCCAGTTCGAATCCTGGGTGCAGACACGGCACCGCTTGTCAAGCCATGCTGCATCAGGCGTGCCACATATAAAGTGGAGGAAGATGGGCAGGGATGTTAGCTCAGGGCCAGTCTTCCTCAGCAAAAAGAGCAGGATTGGCAGTAGTTAGCTCAGGGCTAATCTTCCTCAAAAAAAAAAAAAAAAGAAAGAAAGAAAGAAAAGGCAATAGTGGCTTCAAACAAGTACTATCCAGATATTAACACTGCTGATCACTACTGACCTCACAAAGTGCCGTCTGTGTTTTGGACAATGATATAGTGGCATTGTTCTGATCTGATTTTTATCAGATCCAAATATCTTTGGAACATGGATTCAGATTTCTGTTTCACAAATAGGAAAACGGGGTACACATGAGTTAAGAGATTTCTTCAAGTCAACACTGATAGTAGAGCCAGGATAAATCATGCTCTTCTGGACTTTAAGTCAGTGCTCTCTGGCCTGAGCTCTGCGATGTACATCAACTATTTGATCCATCACACAAAAAGTTAGTTGTCCAAACTAACTGACTTGGTAACTACATTCAGCGGTTCTCTGCCTTG
The DNA here is from genome assembly GCF_021613505.1 of Equus quagga. Lineage (NCBI taxonomy): Eukaryota > Metazoa > Chordata > Mammalia > Perissodactyla > Equidae > Equus > Equus quagga. The sequence continues at coordinate 7,257,928 of NC_060281.1, forward strand.
GGAATTACACGTACAGATTAGGCTACATATAAAAACTGTGGCTTCGTCGTTGTGGACCCGTCTAACAGGCAAGAGGTCTGCATCTTGTCCTTACTCTTAAGTATGCCATTCACCCTTCTGGACTTTGCTTTCTTTGTCTGTGTAAAGAGAGGATTAAAGTAGACAGGAATTTCCAAAACTATTTTTCAAGATATACTAATAAGCATTCTTTAGGAAAAAAGGTGGGAGAGGGCAAGTTTTTCTGAGACAAATTCATAAAATGTCGCATGCCCTATTCCCCTCTTGGAGTTTCGCAATGTATTTCAACATGTTAAAGAAATTTTGTAGAAAATAACTCATTTATCTCTACTTAATAGACATTTCTAAACTTATTGCATCTCAGAAAACATTTTCCAGGAACACTTATTAACATCACACAGAACACTTTTTCTCAGAAGCAATGCAAGGAAATGCTGCACCAGATGACACAAACAAGGCCCAAGGAGTGAAATTTTTTTCTACTTTTAAAAGACTTCCAAAGTAGAATATTGTACAACAACAATTGCAAATATATGTTGAGTTTTGTACGCTTCAATACCAAGAATCATTTCTTTACTCCTGACTTAAATTGCCATAGGCTTCAAGACATGCAGTTTTCTCCTTTCAGTGCTAGATTAATAGGGCTTAAGACAAATACAGTTTAAACTCACTAGAAGTGGCAGAAAATCATGCCTAAATATTGGGCTTTTTTATTTCCTTCCCTAATCTACCCATCCACACAGAAACAGAGTTTAAAGCCTCAAAACTGGTCTAGTCCTAAATGTGAGCCACGAATATTTATAACCATGATTGCAGAGTGACATTTTCATTTGCCAAGAAGGAGAGAGGTCTGTGCTGGGGAAGGGATGGTAGAGAGGATGGGAGTCAAAAGAACAGGGACTCGATGTGGAGAGAAGAAGGATCCCTTTGCCTCAGGACGAAGACAGAGTGAAGGGAGCTCACTGCCATCTGGCCTTGAATGTGGACCAACCACTGTCACATTCTGGAGTCCTGGATGCTTGCAATTTTCCCCAAACAGAGGATGAACCACTGTACATCTTGTATGGGCTGCAGACGTGAATGGACACTTGATCTCTAAATGAGGTGGGATGGCTCAGAACCTCTGGGGACTCCCCATGAGCCAGAACAATGGTAGACACGTAGTTCAAGCCTCATATCTGCTCTTCTATGTCGTGTGGGCACATGTCCTTCCTGAGTTTCTTTTCTCATTTGACTGAAGATCACCCAGACCTTTCTAATTCTAAATATCTAAGAATCTAAAGGCCTTTCCAGTGCTATTGTTTGTAGTGTAGAAGTATATCGTCTAATCTAAGTATTAAGGGAAATCTAAATGCGTGCTGATTTAAACATATTGAGAATTTTTTTTTTATTTCATACTCTACCATTGTGTATATTAAACATCTGTTTCTGTGCATACGGAGAGTGGCTGAGAAAGTCTTTTAATATCTTAGTCAGATGAAGTAAAAATCCAGAGAATGCCACAATGGGGCACACCACAGTGACAGATAAACCATCCTCAGCCTGCAACAGGCAGAAGAGATTAACTTGGATGTTTGGAGGGCAGTTTTCCAGTGCCCGACTCGAGTTTCTATTGTCTGGCCTACTTTACAACTTTGCAGAGGCAGAGGTTAACTTGTAGATTTCTATCAGATGGAGATGAGAACAATTTCTTTCCAATGAAAAAGTACCCTAAATGTTACAGTATATTGCCCTGATGGACATTAACAAATTTCATATCTATTCAAGCAATCTTATCTTAATATTGCTTCTCAAATATTCTTTAAACTAGTTTTGACATCTTACTGATTCCCTCATTAATTACAGAGTTAAATAAAACCTTGACATGCATTCATATCATATTTGCATGAGAGTCGTAATTTCAGTGCTATGAATTATACCTGACCAGAATTGCTTATCCACTTTCCTTTCCCTCATCATTTTTATATAAAAGAAAGTGATTAAAGTGAAAGCCAAGTGAGGAAACAGTCACAATGGAGAAGGAGAAAGGCACTGTCAGCCCTCTTGCCTCGGGACTGAGGAGAGAGGCATCGCTTCTTCTCCAGGAGCAAGATGTGCCCCATCACCCATAGACCTTCTGCCCTGGGGTCATGGGGGGTGCGGAGGGGCCATTGCAGTTGCACAGGGATCATGCTAAAAGGGCCTGCACTACAGGCTTCCTGCTCTGGTGCTGCCATCTTGAAATTCTTAGTATATTATCTTTGATTTTGGCTTTTGTAAGTGAAGTAAGATGAGACAATGGAGGATGTTCCAGGGCTTTGGAGTCCTGCAGTGCCACCACCTCCCCACATCTCCAGGAAACGTTCTTAATCACCTGCTTCCCTGCCCCAACCTGGTAGCCATGTCACCTCCACCCCTGGCGGGTGCCTGGGCGTGGGCACAGGCGAGTCAGGATTGTGAACATAACACACCCCACATGCTAACCACAGGGCAGGGTCCCATGTGCCTGTGCAGGTCTGTACGGACACTGTGAGCATCCTCACACCTGAGGAAGTACGGCATTAAATAGTAGAGAAAGAACACAATACTGATTGAGAGAGAGGCTGCCCCAAAGCTTTTTCCTGTTTTTTGAACTAGGCTCTGCATTTTCATCTGAACTGGGCCCCACAAATTATGAACTGGCCCTTTGTGGGTGAGGAGTGGGGTTTCTCAGACACACTGGTTGGTGTCCAATCCCCACAGACTTGGAGTGACCATTGTAAATATCCTGAGCCAATAAATGTGTGAAAGACAGGGATTTCCAATTATCATTATTCCTGTCCTCTTTGTTTAGCTTCAAATCTTTGTTTTATTTTTATCATAATGATATGTGCTTAGAGAACAAAATAATATTGCATGAGATTGTTTAAGGATCCCATAATAATTACAGGGAGTATACAGAATATTTATCACTCTCTATTATTTAATGCAGAAACCCATTAGGGTATTCTTTTTGCCCAGAACTTATACAGTAGAAAGGAAATAAACAAAGAAAATCCTCCCGCTCTCCTTTAAAACTTAAAATCGTAAAAGCCAGGTTAGGAATATCTTAAATTTGTTTTTCTATAGTTTTCATGGATTCCATATTATGAAAGTGTTCTTAGAAAAGGAAACATTTATCTTCAGGTCATTTCAACAAGCATATAGAGAGAGCACCTAGCATGTGCTAGTCATTTTGCAAGGCATGAAAATAGTAGGCTAAGTCATAAACCCCATATTCAAGATGCTTGAGGGGAATGAGGATGCCACGTAATGTAGAAGTGCTGGCATCAAGAACTGTACCTATTGATGTACTACTGGAAAATATACTGCTATGAAACCATAGGCATAAGCACAACACAAACAGAAGGAGAAGTGGAATATATGAACTTCGTACTGTGCACCTTCACAAGCAGCTCAGTTTTGATATATCACACCGTTAGGAAAATACTGTGTGTTATTTATATACAACCAAAAGCACATTTAATGTAATATAGACCTAGTTTTCACATATTCCCACCAAGTTCTTCTCCTGCTCGATTTGTATTACTGACTAAAACATCTTAAAACTGCCAAGTAAGGAAAAAAATCCAGCAAACTTTCTCAGCTGCCTCACCTGGCTGACTGGAGACTTCATAGTGGTGAGCATCATGCTTTCTGAGCCCGTCTTGGGGAGCTTTTTACTGAAAGGAAGACTGAAGTTTATCAGGTGTCATCTGGCAGGAGAGGTTTTTATTAGAGTTTTGAGAAACCTCTGAAATATTCTGCCTTCACCTCTCTAGCCTGGTAGAACAGGGGACTGCAGATCTCATAGCTAATATTCAAACTGAAATTGGACCACATAGATTCGAGAAATCAACTTGACATCAAAGGTTATCCATCTTCCTACACTTGCTTTTCCTGCTCCAATCTCAATTCCATAGGCGCTTTTATTTTTTAGCTCCCTTTTTAGAATAAGAAGGGAAAAAAAATGCCTTCACACATACCCCTGCATTTTCCCCCCTTAGAGGCATCTGCAAACCCAGCTGTGATGCTGTGTTGCTTCTTAGATGTAGGCAAATAAGCCGTAAGCAAGACTACAGAAATAAAGGATTTCATTTGCCCTTGAAATTATTACAGTGTGAACTCCCACATCTTTATTTTAAACTAAAGCTCTCTTCTCATCTTTGCATCCATAATATTTTTTTGATATCTTTGTGAGTCTTTTTCAGAGAATATTCCTAGAAAAAGCAGAGAAACCCCAAACTGAAATAGCAGATATAAAATAGCAGTTAAGTCCAGAAGGCTCACACGTCTCCACGTTAGAAAGGTCTCCTTTTTTTAGCATTAGTGAAAGCAGAATAAAAAATATAGTCCTCATGGGACAGTAATTCCCACGGCACCTGTGACAGCACAGTCTTAGCCAGCATAACCTAAAACTAAGCTGCGAAGTCAACCTAAGCTATTGAAAAAAAATAGCCAAGGTAATCTCTGTGCCCACAGTTAAACTTTTGTAGAGGAATCCACAAACAGATACTAGAAGTATAAGCTGGCTCACTCCAATGGGGAGTGTCCACGAAGCTAAGCTAAGCAAAAGTTCAAAGTGTTGACCATGGTGGAAAGACAGTTTTTGTTTTAGAGACCTGGCAGTCTCTGTTGGCATAATGTGACAGCAATTGCCTCATCTTATTGGCTGTGATTTCTTTTGTCTATGTTTCCGTCTACTGTAGCCTGAAATTGTCACTTTACTTGGCTAACTGCTAAATCACAAGCACTAAAGGAGCTGGCTGTTTTCTTAATTGTACTAACAAGAGGAGAAGTAGGAGGAGGAAATTCGTGTTTCGCTCTATTTGCCTTGCACTTGTGGATCCGGTGTTTTGATTTACGGTGTGACTTATGCTGCTTCAAAACTCAGAGCTAAATTATAAAGTCAGTTTTCAGCTTCAACAAATTCCTCTCTGGATCCTGCTGTGTCTCCCTTGATGGCAGGACTGGTGGATTCCATCTGTGAAGAAGCACGCTTTGCATATGAACAACCACAGGGCAGAAGACACTGCAGAAAAGAGCTGCAACTCGACAATCCCTTTCCCTTTTGTGTGGGTGGTTGTTTTCTGTCTCTCTGAAACACTGAGCATGGAAATCAATGAGAGATTTAGAAAGAAATCTTTTTTTATTGTGGAATTGGAAGAATAATTGTTTGATGTTCTACATGCGTATACTTGAAAGCAAAATGCCATTGCTTAACATAAGTATAAAAACAATCTTTAAGATCTGCTCTAATCTTGCTTAGACGCATCATCTTAAGAAACAGTGAGTTTCTTGAGCTGCTGATTTATACAAAACCCTTTACTCTCTTGTTCCAGGTTTGTTTAGCCTGATGTGAACATAAGCGCATCTTAGCCAGAGGAGAGTCCACTGAGAATACACAAGTATTTCAATTTTACCTCAAATTAAAACGGGGGAGGGGATCTGACTTCCACTGAAAAAGACTGAGAGTTATTGTTCTTTATAATGGCCCAAAGGTAGAACAATATTCTCTTTATATTCTGTTTCTCTAAACTGGATTTAATCTTCCTTCCACTGGGCAGAGTAACAAAAACAGTAATAACTTACTGCCACCTACAGATGGGAGATAAGTCTGAAAATGTCTGCTGGTAGAAAGAAAGATGAACCTGGAGTTCACGCTGGAGACCCACGGGTCACAGAACAGAGATCTTACAGGTATTCGATTCGAGAAATGAATACTTCGCTACCATCCGTAACTAGATTGTGCTTGTAGTTTATGAGATTTAAATGAAATTCGAGCTACCAAAAAGGGAGATACTCCAATAGCATATTCAAACCATTTTCTTCTCATAAAAGTTTCTTCCTAATGTCAGTGAGTCGTCAGGTACTGCAGCCAAAGTTTAAGGGGAGGAAGAAAACCCATGGTCTGTGACAAGCCTGGTGGCAGCCAACATTTGCAGTAGGCTGTTGCCTGGCCCAGGGCTGGATATGCTGCTTCTCAGTGAACGGGCTGCCCTGGAGCACAGAGCAACGCCATTCTGCGTTCTTTGTTCTTGAAGACACACGCCAGGAACTTCACTGGGTCAGAGGAGGTCTCAGACCTCATTTCCCACATCTCTCAGTGTACAATTAATTGAACATTTGCTTTCTCCTCGTACATACTATTCTTGCATTTATTTTTCAGTCCATTTAATCATTTACTTCTTTCTGTAAAATAAGAGTTCATATGGCTTTGCTATATGGCTTAGTGTTCTTGCTTTTTCAAATAAATATTATATTTTTCCAAGTCTAAATGTTGATTTGGGAAAAAAATTAAGAGAACATACAGGGAGATGTTTTTGAAGAAACGTTGGAGATCATCTACCACGTAAAAGTAAGGGCTAAGAACAGAATCACACACGTAGCTGGATGATTTGGGATCAGATTATTTAACTTCCTAGTTAAGTTTTTCTCTCCTGTAAAATGGGAATGGCAAGCTAACACACCTCTTAGGGCTACTACCTGGATTAAATGAGTTAATGTATTTAAACTGTGCAGTACAATGTTGGACACATGGAAAGCACTCAGTAAATGCAAGCTATCATTTTTATTATTAGCTAATCCAAACTGACAAAACTGGTGCTGAGATGAAATTCCTCGCTTTGTCCTGTTCTCAAGAGATTAATTACATAAGCTTGATAAAGGACATTTTAGCAACAAAATTTTTAATTAAAAATTTTAAAATTTGGGACTGGCCCCATGGCCAAGTGGTTAAAGCTCTGCGCCCTCTGCTTCAGTGGCCTGGGTTCACGGGTTCAGATCCTGGGTGCAGACCTACTCCACTCATCAGCCATGTGGTGGAGGCATCCCACAGACAAAGTAGAGGAAGACTGGCACAGATGTTAGCTCAGAGCTAATCTTCCTCAAGCAAAAAAAAACAACCAAGAGGATTGGCAATGGATGCTGTTAGCTCAGAGCGAATCTTCCTCACACAAAACAAAAAAATCAAAAAATTTTTAATTTAATTGTTTCCCTCTGAAGTCATTGTAACAACATTTGTATGCACCTACAATCTAAAATTAGGGCATATTAAGTGCTAAACACCATAGCAAGACGTTTGTCTTCATTGTATTCACCTCTTATACCAATCCTACAAGTAAAACCTGGAGTTTAAGAGATTAAGAAAGTTTGGAAAACTTGCCCTTCGCCAGTAAGTTCCAGCCTTGCAATCAGAGCCAAGATTTGCATGACTCCAGATAGAGGATTCTTTTACTAGAACACATTGCTTCTCACTAGTTCATGGTTGAGACGAGGCTTGAGCCCAGTTTCAGGCCCCCAAGCAATTAGCTGAATCAGACACACCCCTTTCCCCACATTGTGCTGCTTATATCTCTGTTCAAGCTTTCCATGGCTGTGTGAGGTCCTTCTTGTCTATTAAACATTGAAGTTCCTCTGAACTACTCCTAGGCCTCTTCTCATTATGCCCTACTTTCTTTCCAAAGATGATTCCATCCATTCCTATAACTTTAAAAGCCATCTATCCGCTTGTCGTGCCCACTTTGATCACCCTTATTATATAAGCCAACTGCCAACTTGAGTTGGACGCCTCAAAGGCAGACGTGCAATCTTCCCTCTTCAGTGGTAGCAGCACCATCTTCCCAGCTAACCAACCCAGAAGTCTGAGAGTAATCCTCCTCCCCTCTCTTTATCTCACCACGCTGCAATCCAGCAGCAAGTCCATTTCATTTACCATTCATAGCACATCAAAAGTTCACACTCTCTTCTCTACCTCCAGTGCTGTGAACCAAGTCAGGATCACCATCTTCTCTTACCTCAACCACTGCAACAGCTCCTAACTGGTCTCCCTGACCCCTAACTTACACCCTACGGTGAATTCTCCATCCAGCAGCCGAACAGTCTCTTTAAACTACAGTTCAGATAATGACCCCTCTCCTTTTTAACCCTCTTCAGTGACTTCCAAATACACTTAGAATCAACTACAAATCTTTTACTCTGTCCTGCAAGGCTCTGCATAGTCTACCAATGGCCAAATCTCCAGCAGCACTTCGTGCCAACTCCCCTTGCTCTCTATGGCTATTTGACAGTCCCTTAAAATAAGGCAAGTTCATGCAAACCTTTCGACTCACTGTTCCTGCTCCTGCAATAGGCTTCCCACATCTCTTCCCATAGGAACATCCTTTTCTTGGTTAAATTTCAGTTCAAAAGTCCTCTTCTTTGGCTGGCCCAGTGGCGTTGTGGCTAAGTTTGCACAATCCACTTCGGTGGTCCAGGTTTGCAGGTTCAGATCCTGGGTGTGGACCTACACACTGCTCCTCAAGCCAAGCTGTGAGAGCATCCCACGTAACAAAATAGAGGAAGATTGGCACAGGTGTTAGCTCAGCAACAATCTTCCTCACCCCAAAAATAAATAAATAAATAAATACTCTTCTTACTGTAGCTCTTAAAGAACCCTATCTAACACCTGCCCCTTTGCCTCTACAGCCATTATTCTCTCCCTTCGTTAGCCTTACTTCCTCCATAGTACTCTTCACGATCTGTGTCTATATATTAATTCTCTTTTTACTTGCTGAGTATATGCCTCTTCTAGAAGACTACTCGCTCCATGGGAATGGAAACATACTTGGTTTATTCATAATTTATTCTTAGCACTTACTACATGCCTAGAATGTTTTCAATGAATATTTGTCAGCACTCAATATTATGTTGAATATTTATTGACTAAATAAATGAATGAATATATTAGTTGGTGATGACAATAGATTTGATTCTCTACTTTAGCACGTTAGCCTGCCTATGAGCCATGGTTGCAGACCATATCACTAGATCTACAAACATTTTTGAAAGGTTTTGTCCTTGACATAAAGAGAAACAAGAAAGAGAATAAGTGTGTGTCAATTTGAAGTCTGCTGGCTACAGTTTCTGTGTCTCAGTGGGTTGCCCTGACTTCTGTGTAAAGGTTAGCGTGATCGTATATAAAGAATTGTTTCTCCATAGGTCATAGATAGATTTTATGGTAAATGTAAGTTGTGGATATGATGGCCTTCAACTGACTTTGTTTGTTTCTTTATTGAAATCAAAACATTTTGATAGTTTGCGCCAGGAATAGTGATACTGTAGACATGCTGGTTGCTTCTCTTTCAGATGGTCACCAGATGTAGAGAAATCTTATAGTTTCACACACATCAAATCTCCTGTAGTATCACGTAGAATGAAGATTGGTTAGACCATGCCTTAAAGAAAGCACTTAAGAATATTTTAAGTGAGAGCATTTTTCTTTACATTTTAGACTTTTTGGCATAAAATTTGTCAACCCCACAGTTTCTAATAAGTAATTTTAACTCATTGACCCTTGAGAAATAGCTTTGCACATAGCATGCACTCTACGTCCTGCCAGCGAACATTTATTGAACTTCTATTATTTAGTAGATGAAAAATAGCGTAGATCCTCATTATTCATGGATTCCATATTTGCAAATTCATCTACTCAATAAAATTTATTCAAAACCCCAACGTCAGTACTCGTGGTGATTTTGCAGTCTGTCACCAACAGGTGCAGAGTGGTGAAAACATTGAGTCACCCGAAATGCACACTTCAGCCGAAGGCCAAGCAACATGGCACTCTGCCTCTCATTCCAGCTCTCATCGTAGAAACAGGCGTCTTTTCTGTGGTCTATTTAGTGCCATATTTTTTGCTTTTCGCTGGTAATTTCACTGTTGAAAATGCCCACAAGCGTGGTGCTGCCGTGCTGTCTAGTGCTCCTAATTGCAAGGAGGTCATGTGTTAGGTCAGCTTTGTTCAGACATAAGTGATGGTGCCATCGGCCAGGAGTTCAATGGTAATGGATCAACAATGTGGTACATCCAGAAAAAGGAAAGGGAAATTCACCAATCTGCACCTGAGACCACTCCAGAAAGCGCTATAGTAGCATCTGTAGTGTGTGATGAAGCTATGGAAAAGCGACTAAAATGTGGATTCATGAGATGACGACGAAGGAAAAAAGAATGGTGAAGAGCATTGTTATAAGGCTGAAAGCCAAAAACAATTAGTCACATTGTCCAGGGTCAGCACACGTTGAACCCTTCTCTGCTGGTGCCGGCCAGCTTGCACATTTCAAAAGGTGATACATGTGGAAAGTACTAAATTTTCAGGCAAGATACGTTTTGCATATTAGGAGTCTGTGGACCAATTTTTAAAATACCCACTAAGTGTTGTACAGAGAAAGGTTTAGGGGCAAGAGCAGCTTTTCAGCACGGATGAGACGGGCTTGTTTTACAAGGACGTTGACAGATCAATCTATATAACGCAAATGCGGTTTGGCTTGAGGAAAATGTGCCCAGAGGCTCGCAGGAACCTAACCCTGTATTTTCCCTGGGAGAAGTGGTTCATTATTTGCTAACTTATAATTCATAGCAACGTTACAAAACATAAGTACCAGAAATAATGAGAATCAACTGTATGTCTCTTACCTCCAAGAGGTGACAGTCTAGTGAATGAGAGGCATATGGGCAGACAATTAAATAAATGGCATCTATTATGCACATAATATATATTTGTGGAATGAATGAATGAATGAATGAGTGAACAAAAAGGCAATGAAAGAACTATGTAAAAGATGTGAACAATAGGAGCCACCTCACCCAGCCTGAGAACTGAATGGAGAATATCTTCCTAAAGGAAGGCCACTGAACGGAATATTTACAGTGAAAAACAAAGTTACCAAAAAAAAGAGCCGCACATGCAAAAGTATGGAAGGAAGATAATCTAGAATGTTTGAGCAATTGCAAGGAAATTGGTATGGCTAGAATATGGGATACTTGTAGGAGAATGATAAGAGCGGAGATGGGCAAGTTACTGGGGACGGACTGAGTTTAAGTTGTACGCTAAAGGTAATGGATAATAATGGAATGGATAAAGCAGGTATTGTTCTAGTCTCATCTTTTCCCCTCATAGAACTGTGTCTACCTCTGTCTGGTTTTAAAAGTGTCCATTGATGAGTCCTTAATTTTCCATGTCAATTAGACATATTGGTATGGAATCTTCACTAGGAGTATAATTTAAAATACTCACTTTATTTTAGTATATTTAAAGAACCCCAAATTACTGTAAGTATCACACTGTTCTCATTGGATAATTCTGAAAGTCAGAACTAATGAGAGGGCAGGGATAGTAGATACACGACACAACGTGGAAGAGAAAAATATTATATATATACATATATATGTATAAATGTGTGTATATGTATATGTATTAGGAATTATGGAACACTGCTTAAATGCCCAGATGCAGAAAGATTGCCTCTTTAAGCCAACACAGAATGTAAATCTAGTTCCTTGAACATTATGCACTGCTGTCTCTATTTGAAACTAAGTTAATAGCGTGGTCTTGATTGAAAGCTTGAATCAAATTAGTCTTTTTAAAGTGGTTTAGGAGACAAGGAGAGGGAGAGAGGGAAAAAGAAAGGGAGGGAGGGAGGGAGAGAGAGAGATGAGCACCTTGTTGAGAGCTCCTTGTCCACAGTGTCACTAGCTTCTACTGGAAGCAGGGGTCAGTGTGGCCGACGTTGTAAAGAGAAGCTACATGATAGAGGAAAAGGCACTTGTCTCACATTTCTGAGAGACAAAGAAATGGAGAAGCATATTCTCCTCTGGTGCACAAAAGGCAAAGATGAGTGCCCATGCTCTGAGGAGGCGATTGAGGTTGAGAATTCCTCTTTTGGGAGAAGAGGGAAGAAAAAGGCATATCCGTCTCCACACAATGGCAGCTATGACAAAGAAATGACAGAGCACAAGTGTTCCATGCAGCCAAGGATGATTAATAACAAAAGGAGAAGCCTGGAAGCTCTAAACCAATGTAAAAGCAAGACCTCCTGCATTTCCTTTTAGTCTTGGGGCTGTGCATACGTATTGCACATTGTTTTAATCAAATGCTTGATGTATTTTTTGCATCATTTAGTTCAATGCATTTTTACTCATGAGTCATTAGTGCTGTATTTAATACTCCATCTTAATAAAACCTCAGGAGGATGCAATGTGAGCAAAGAAAGCACTTTCAAGTGAACATTCTACATAAGACTCATTACTGAAAACCTTGCTACATTGGCCTAAATAACCAATAACATATGTCATGCCCTTCAGTGTGAAACAGCTCTGTTTTCTCTACAATGATTCAACAGAAAAAAATCATTAAATTAATCTCACAAAATAGGAGAGCTTAACACAAAACATATTCAAGGATGTCTTTCCATCAGAGGGCATTTTTCCTGATTAATTGCTTATTATGTTATTTGACAATATTGCTGCTTGCCATATTAACTTTTAACATCTTTACCACCGACTTTGCTGGTATCCAGGAAAGAGTTGATTACAATTGTAAGAAAAGGCAAGAGATTAAAGCTTTGACTCACGTCAAGCAAATCTCAAAAAGCACGAAGGCAGATTCACAGACCCATCACACATGTGCATGTACACCCCACATAGTCAGTAAATTACAGATCCTTTTCTTTACCTAGAAAATCATTTGTTCTATAAAGAGTATCTCTTCTCCTTCAAACTCAATAGAAATACAGCAAAATGTAAGCTAATAGTAGTAACTATTTTTAAAGACTAGTATAAAGTAATTCTCTATTTTTCATAAAAATAACTAAGATTTATTGAGCATTTTTTACTGCTTTCCATACATTAGTCTGTTTAATTGGCCAACAGTTCTTTGAGATAAAAACTGTTTATTATCTCCATTTGTTTTAGATGAGAAAACTGAAATTAAAAAGATGTAGTATTTTTGCCAAGATTATATAAGCTAGAAAATTTGGGATTTGAGATTTAAACCCATTTAGTTGTATTGGCAGGTTCTCAGCTGCTAAAAATACATTAATTTTATTATATTTTGTTCAGACTCAATATATTTTCCTTAAAACTATGTTGCAGAACACCATCATCTTCACCTTACAAAATAAGGATTTCCAAAATCATAACTTCATGTTTCATGCTTTTAATAAAATAATTACCTTTAGGGCATACTTGGTATTCCATTACAACATTTTCTCCAGAATTCTTGAAGATCTGTTGCTTTACAGTTTCTAAAAAGATATTTCATTGCAGAAAACAGAAGCCTTCCTCCTAATCCTCTCGTGCAGCCAGAAAGAATTGTAACACATAAAACTAGTCTATATTGAGGATTTTATGCAAAACTCTTTTTTCAATTTAATATATTTTACTGTTTACCACGTTACTGAGGTGGTGTTCACTTGTACAAACCAGGTCACCTTACTTGATGTGTCGATTCAAAAACAAACCAGCAAACGCACAAAATGTAGCCCAATACCTTCTAGATAAAGTAAAGGAGACTCAAAGAAAAGGGAATGAGGTCACCGGGAAGAGTGATTATTATGATTTCATACTAACGAATCTGAGAATCATTAGAATGACTTTATACATATGCGATGTTTTTATCACTTATCAGAAACAAAACTCCATAAAGAACTTATTCTTCAATAATATTAACTTTTTAATTATTTAGTGTAAAAATCCATTCAGATCATTTGAATATCTAGTTCAGATTTATGATGTTATATGGAAACATAAAATCAAGCATAAAACCAAATCAATACAATGAAAAGTGCCAAGTAGTTTGCAGAGCATCTGAGGACTGGCTTTCCAATAGAAGCTTTGGTCTGGGCCTCTGAAGATCTGTGTCCAGGGCCAACCCTGCTGCTTGAGACCTTAGACAGGTATGTCAGAGCCCTGAACGTGAGTTTGCATGTATAGAATTGGTAAGGGAGGTAGGTGCTCTGCAGGTCTCTCCAACTATGAAATTCTACATTTCTTGGGTTCATCTGCAGTTAGAGCTTGAATTATAAAGAGAACACTGAATGGTAGGCAGGGTGGCAGACTCCCAGTCAAGGCTTCAGATTCTGTTTCTGGGTTCAGGTCTAAAGGGCAGTTGCTGCAAATACTGCCAAAGCCGTTAGAGAGTGACTTAATTGATCTGATACTCTGAGTTACTGAGGTGGTGTGTACTTGTACAAACCAATTCACCTTACCTGATTTGTCAGTTCAAAAACTTAAGACAAATACTTTGTTGGCATTGAACTAATATTCAATTCAGTCAAAAGAGTCAAACAAATCTGGTCATGGACACAGCCTGAGATCCAAGAATTTTTTACTGTTGATGTCCAATTATATCCAAATTTCTTCATGCAATTTAATTTTCTTTGGTTTATCAATTATAAATTTCTACCGAACCCAGTAATTATATTTGTTTGTAAGGTACAATAATTAAGTGTATGTGCACGTGTTCTTGTGTATAAGTAGTGAGGAGGTACGGGGTGGTTTGAGATCAAATGGATTACTATGAATCTTTTTCCATTATTCCCCTAAACTTCTGATCTTTACCTAAAATTGCCTTATCTAAATGGCCAGATCATATTAAGTGTCATTAAGTAATTTGGTTGAAAGAGCGATTTGCTTCCATGTAGCCCAAAATATGTTATTAACAATGTGTTTCTTACTAAGGTGATCATGATTTTGATATGTAAATAGAGTTCTTTTAATATCCTTATAAGTTAACTGTCCTCCACTCACACATTTTGTAAAATGTACTAACAGTCTCTACATTCAAGATATATTAGACCAAGGATTCTTATTTTTCTCTCTCGCTATATATCTGAGGACAAATAGAAAGCCCATTTTTGCCATATGTGGGTAAAAACAAGATGCATTGTCTTATAATTTGCTGCAAATTATTTCCCTTCCAGCTTTTTCTATTGCTTATTTGTTGGATTAACCAAGATTATTTTGGCTGCAGAGGACAGAAATCCAACACGAACTAGCTTAAAACAAGAAGGGAATCATTGTTTGTCTCTTATTAGGAAGTCCAAGGCTGTGGGCAGCTTAGGTTCTGGCTCTGCATCCCTCTCCATCTTCACTCTGCTTTTCTCTCTGGCTCATTCTGCAGCTTTTTGTCTAGGCAGCTGGAAAAGAAGGCTGTTGGCATTCCAGCTAGATGGTCTACACAGCGTGTGGTCCAGGACCAAGAATAAGCCTCTCTTCCTGTATCTACTTCTCCAATGTTAGGGAAAGCTCTTCTTGAAATATTATTATGTTGACTATCCTGGGTTCATATACACACAAAGGAAGGGAACTAGGCAGGCAGAACAGCGCATGTAGTCCATCCATGGACAGAAGAGCGATCTGGTTGTGTCACCATCTGGAGAACATGAGATGCTGCAGAGAAATAAGAACAGGGCCCCTGAGACAAGCAGGAGAAGCACCCTCCCAGAGGAGGACCAGTATAAGCCTGAAGCGCTTTAAATCTGCTTCTTCAAAACAAAATACCATTTTGGTCTAATTCATAGTTTTAACTAAATTTGAACTTTGAAACAATTGTTGAAAATCATGTAATTTGTTTGCATATGTCTTCTTATCAAGAAAAAATAACTTGCTTTAATTAATATTTCCAATGTTCAGGTTCATGGATATGTGTGGATATATATCTTCATAGATATCTTCATAATTCCACGCAGACTCCAGCTGAACAAAATATTCTTTGATTCTGATTCATTGATGTAAACCACCTCACTTGGCATTTTTGCACATGATGAAAATCAAATCAACAGAAACTATGATTAGAATAATTAAGTCTCAGTGGGATGTACGGATAAGACCATTAGTGGCTACCTAAGTAAATTAATTCTGAGTTTGATTTCATTTCCCTAGAAAATATTTTTATTTGGAGATAATTTTTGACACTCGTTATCATTAATTTTGCAAAATGGTGATGTTATTTCCAAAATAAAACTTGTAAAAATATTTTCATCAAAACTCACCTTTTAAAACTCTTAAATCTAGAAAAAAAGCAACCTTGTCTTACAGTTTCTTTTGTCAAACTGAACTTTGAAACACTTACCCTCCCCCTGCTAATATTGCTATCTTTTCCAAATGGCATTTTTTGTTTTGCCTAAAACACTAAAAAACTTAATGGGGGTGGGAGAGGTTTTTATGTATCTTCATCAAGCCTGTGAAAATTTCACAAACTTGGTATTCCTCTTCATCTCACTACTCTACTACCTTCAAGTGTAACTTTGAAGGAGTAATTTTAGAGATGTTGAGCTTGAAAGGGCTTTTGAAATATTTCATTTCTGAGCTGAGTCAAAAATAGGCATGTTTGTTAAAAAAAAAAAAAAAGAAAGAAAGAAAAAGAAAAAAATCCCCTCACAAAGAAGCTTGTCTGGGAAAAGTATTCTTCAAAACCGTAGCCATTTCTTTCAGAAAGCCTCTGTTCCGATTCACGGAGGTTATTGTTCTGATCTCAGAGCTCAGGCCCCACAGCTTGAATTTCTTTTCAAAATTGTTTAATGGCTTTTAAAAGTGTGTTTCTTGCTAAGTCTTGTGAGCTTCTGGTGTCAGTGTTTGCCTTTTGGTTTCGGGTATTTAGTTCACTTTTGTGCTCCCAAGCCTTAATAAAACAAGGGCCAGAGCTGTCCAGCTCTTTGTGAAATATGTGCTCACCCAATGTAGGACTCCTGGCTGCACGTGTGCGCAGTACATGTCAGGCTGTCCCTTATTAAATCTACTCGCTACGCTTTTCAAATATTTTTATATATCCAACTCCCTCTGCCATGATATTGGATCAAACAGATGTGTTGATTCACAAATGCTGTATGTAGATCAGACCAAATAAATCATACCTGACACCATGGAAAGAAATTAAGGGAAACAAAGTCAGTAATGTATGTTACAAACACTTATAGATCACTTACATTTCCTCTTTCAGTCAAGAGAATTAAACCACATTTCAACATCTCTATCAAGTTTAAGCTATCTTGAAAAATGTATTTAAGAAAATACTTTGGTTTGCTCATGGCCGGTGGGACTGCCTGAATGGTTGACCAGGTTGACTGGTTATCTTGAAATGTTAAAGCCATTTGGTCCCATCTGGAATTTACTGACAACTCTACAAGTCTTGTTTTCTTAGCACCTGGAAGACATTCCTGTTTTAACACAGCACCAACAATCCTGAAACCCTCAAAGGACCAGTTATTTTAACTGTATTTCATGGACAGTGGCTGACTCCATTCCAAGCCCGGCAATTAGATCGTGGTTGGGTCAGCATCACCACTACTTGACAAGCGTTTAAACACGTGGCCTTACTGTGAGAGTGGGTTAGGTTGCCTAGTTGGTCAACTCTCCTGTTTCCCTGTTACTTCAAGGTCTCATCTTCAGCCATGCAGAGTTCAGAAACCTGAGACAATCAATTAATTCAGAAATCTAAATGCTTATGATTGACTTATCAATCAGATTGCCACCTTATTATTTTATAGTGAGAAATATAATTCCAATTAGATGGTAATAATTCTGTTAGCTAGTCAGTGCATAGAGATACAATGGAAACCTGTTTAAATTCAGAAAAAAGAAAATTAAATGGTATTAAGGTTATTCCATCCCGGCTGAGATCTTACCTTATTTCCCCTGCTTCCACCTGGTTCTGAAAGCTGACGCCATACGAAGCGCTTTATTTAAGGGCTTGAGTTACCTCCACAGCCTTTGAAAGAGCCAGAACGTTGAGAGCTCTTGCTCAGTGGGGTTTGGAATTAACTTGCCATCGCAGGCACATAAAGCAGTGGTAATGCGAGTTTTCAGACCTATGAATAGTGGTCTCTCAGTTTCTAGGCTCCCAAACATCTCCCCAGTGCAGCATCCAGGAATAAACTGCGGGAATCTGCATAGTTCTTGAGCCTCAGGACCCTTTATCTTTTCAGACTACAGTCTCCACATTGTCCAGTCATCAAGTTCAGGGTTCCACCTCTATCCTGCCCCTCCTTAGTCCCTGTGATTGATTCCTGAATCAAGTGAGTGTTTCAAGAAAAAAAGAGTGTGCTCTCAAATTGGCATTATTCGATGAAGTCATAATTCAATGAAAGGACTATTTACAAAGATATGGCCAGGGTGTAGGGGAACCATAAGGAAGGTGCAGAATGCAGGACTGGTAAGAACAGAGCTGGTACCACTCTTAGGCCAAGGAAGGCAGGAAGAACTCAGGAGGAAAGAGCCATAAAGTGAAAAGAGATAAGCTTCAGTTGAGGGACATAGCCACTTTAACATGACCCAGCAAAAAGGAGGAAGGAAGTGATGCTCTGACTTCATTCTCCCTTCCTTCTGATCTCCCTAGGGGGCTCCCCGTGCAAGGAAGCCCCACTGATGTATTTCACACAGGTCAGCCTTTCACAGCAGAGAGAAAGGTGGAGAAACAGGGAGTGGATTAGGAGAGGAAATTACAAAATACACAGCACAGTTCCCCCTCACCCATCGAAATATATGGGTCTCTGTTTCCTTCTTTTTTGTTTCCCACCCTAAGGCAGAATTCTGGAAATTGCACCCATTGTTTTCTTTCATTAAAAGAGGAGGATAGGAAATTTGGGTCAAGACAGGGTCTGATGTCACTTCAGGTAATAGCACCCTTGAAGTCACTAATAGCTACACCAGCCCCATTCCTACTGCCGGAGGGCTAGGGTTTTATGTGACTGTTGTCCTCACTTCTTGAGGACAGGGACCATATCTGATTCACCTTTGGAACCCTACAATTATCTGGCACATAATGATTGCTCCAAACTGTTTGCTAATCTGGACTAATTATTTTACTAAAATTCCACCCTTTACTAACACCCAACACTGGCTGGAGCTTCTCTCTCACGGGCAGTACGTGGAGGAGCACTCAGCTGATCCATTCCAATGGTGGTCCTTTTTCAGTATTCCTTCCAGATCCTCAGAAATTTCAATTGTTCCTTATCGTTATACCATCGCTTTCCTCCATTTAACGTATCCTCATGACATGTTACAATTCCCCAGTTTGCAGCTTATTTTCCATTGATTTCATTTTAGATTGCTTCCTGGTGACATGCAGGAAGACACCTGAATCTCATCAGTAACACATCTTCAGACTACATTTTAGTGTAGGTTACTTTGGCAAAGGCTTCTGATAGGCTGCTACTAGCATCAAAAGCTTGTAGTTGTTTTTAGCATCAAATCAAAGAGACTGACCTTGAAACTACCACATGGTGTTATGCCTAAAATATAAAAAGTTCTCAGTCAGACAGGTAAATGAAAGAAGAAATGAATGAATGAGGGGATCATTGACAATAATCTAAGGATTGTCTATCACAGGACAGGCCTGGATATTGCCTGCTTCATAGTAGTCATGGCTAGGACAGGCAGAAACGTGGGGACAGAACTAACTTCGTGGTAAGTCTGAGGCTTCAGGAGAGACTCAGCTTCTGATTCTGGGGACAAGTACATATAAAGGGTAGAATACTATATATGAAGGCTGTAGGGAGATATAAACAATGGTGATCCAGGCATGTAATCAATGTCAGGCTAGCAAGGACCCCTGTGCTTCTGACAGAGAATGGCCACGTGGAATTCTGAGACAAGTGAGTTTATAAGCACACGTCAACTGGAGTGTGTTTATTGTCAAGGGTACGTGTCAGCCAGTAGCCAGGCCCCGAGTGGACAAACTCTCATCCCAGAAGGGGTCCAGGTTTAATCCCAAAGGGCCCCAGTCCTGGAGAGCTAGGCAGGTTCTTAGCAGGCACTTAGAACAAGGTTAGAGCTGAACATAAGACATTATAAGAACAATTATTAGACTGCAAGTTCAGAGCCAGAGTACAGGAATTCAGTGAAAGGACTTTTCTCTGGCTTTACAGGTGGTTAGAGTTTGAATGTCCAGAAACGAGAGGAAGGGTGTTCCCAGCAGAGCCACGTTCCAGCATGAGTCAAGTTGTCACATTCCAAATCCTGGCTGTGTGACCATAAGCAAATTAATTAACATCACGAAGCCTTAATTTCGTTATTTGTAAAATGGAAATCATAAAAACATCTACATCACAGGATTCTTATTAGCATTACATGTAAAAGTTTTAAGAGAGTACCTGGCAAGGGTAACTGTATTAGTTTAAAGGGCTGCCACAACAAAATACCAAAGTCTGCTGACTTAAACAACCAAAATGTATTTTCTCACAGTTCTAGAGGCTGGAAGTCCAAGATCAAGGTGTGTGCAGGTTTGGTTTCTCCTGAGAGCTCTCTCCTTGGCTTGCAGGTGGCCGCCTTCTCACCATGTCCTCACACGGCCTTTCCTTCATGGGCACTGATCCCTGGTGTCTCTTTTTCTGTGTGTTCAAACTTCCTCTTCAATTCAATCTGACACTAGTAAGATTAGTTTTGGGCCCACCCTAATGACTCCATTTTAACTTAGTCACCTCTTTAAAGATCCTATCTCCAAAAGCAGTCATATTCTGAGATACTGGGGTTGGAACTTAAACATAGGAATTTTGTGGGAATACAACTCAGTCCATAACAGTAAGCACATTCTACTGTTTATTCTAGCATTTTTCCAGGGATCGGAACTAAGAAAGCAAAGCAGCAATGGACATAGAAAGGAGGAGAAAGAACATCAGATGTCCTGAGATAGAAAGAACAGGACTGAAAACTTCACTGAAGGCAGGGAGCCAAGGGCCAGTGTAAAGAATGATTATTGGGTTTTGAACCAGATAACCAGAATGCCAGAATAATTGCAGGAAGAGAGAAGAGGAAGACTTTGGTTTGGGCCATTTTGTCCTCAGGAGTCAGGTGAACTTCCAAACTGGGATATCCAGAAACAGTTGCAAATGTTAACGATGGTCAGGGGTAACACATAGATTTGGGGTCAACTACGTAGAGCTTAAGGCTGAACCATGAATTACTGAAAGGAAGCCAAAAAAGACAGCAAAGCGTAGCAAGCAAGCATTTTGTAGCAAAATTACATTGGCCACCGTAGGAAGGGAGCAGAATGAGTAGTAGAGTGATGAAAAGAAGTAGAAAAGAAGAAGGAGGCTGAGGTAGGTGTTCTGGACTGCACGTTTGTGTCCCCACAAAATTCATATGTTGAAACCCCAACCCCCAATATGACAGTATTAGGAGGTGGGGCCCGTGAGAGATAATTAGGATAGAGCTATTATTCATGGGATCAGCTCCCTGATAAGAAGAGACACTAGAGAGAT
Organism: Equus quagga; assembly: GCF_021613505.1. Taxonomy (NCBI): domain Eukaryota; kingdom Metazoa; phylum Chordata; class Mammalia; order Perissodactyla; family Equidae; genus Equus; species Equus quagga. Next base: position 7,278,957 of record NC_060281.1, read on the forward strand.
GACCTCTCTCTCCACCACGTGAAGATACAGCAAGAAAGTGGCCACCTACAAACCAGGAAACGGGACCTCACCAGACACTGAATCTGCTGGCACCTTGATCGTGGACGTGCCAGCCTCCAGAACAAGGACAGAGAAATTTCTACTGTGTAAGTCACTCAGTTTATGGCGTTTTGTTGTAGCAGCCTGAGCTGACTAAGACAGTGGGAGTCCTAAAAGAGGTAAGTGTCAGAAACACAGGGAAAGGAACGTAAGGAAGAAGCCACGGGAAGCAAGGATGGACGCTGCAGAGCAGTGAGAGGATGAGAAATGGAAAGAGCTGCTGTGCTCGTGTCTTGAGAATGTGTGGGTGACTCTCAAGCAAGTGGATTTGGTAGGGTGGAGACTGCAGAAACCAGACGTACAGGGGGCGCAGCGACTAGAGGTCAGGAAGGCAGCTGGGGAAGCAGAGGCCTCTTTAAAGCAGGGTGGGGGGTGACGAGGACCAGTTTCACACTGGCAGCGACTCCTCCTTAAGGAAGCTAACCTCAGGAGACCCGGTGATGCCTGTTGCCTCCGTGAATGACTACACGTGTGCCCTTTCACTCCTCAAATGTAACCAGTTAGGAGAATACCTTGGTTATGCCTGTCAAGGCAAAGCAGGAACACTCTTTCTTGAAGACGGCAAGAAAGGGGAAGAAATTCTGTGAAGACAAAGGAGATGTTGATATGATGATCAAGCGTGTTTGTGGGCTCAGTCAAACAGTCTTTCTTTCCAGTAGGGTGTGGACGAGGGCACAGGTGTGGGTGCAGGGTTTGGGAAGGAACCTCTTTCGGAGGGCCTATAGCGTCTGAGAACACAGGCGTCCCCTGCTGAGCCCTGAAGCGTCACTGGAGTGACCAGTCTGCTTCACCGTCTGCCATTTCAGTGGAGAAGAAGAGCAAATTGAGAAATAACCCATGCCAAGATTTTCATTACCTTTATGGAGTGGAAGCTTTAAAAACTTTTTATATTCTTCTCTAGACTGTTTTTCTTTACAATTTTTATGGCTAAAATGAGCATGACTTTGATAATCAGATAAAAACCAATTATTTAGAAAGCAATCTATTTGTCATTTGGGGTCCTGAAGACCCCTTTGATATGTTAGCCTGAACAGAGACTGTGAAGCTGGACCTCCAAGTAAGAACTGGAACGCCAGCACAATCTAGGCGAGAAACACGTGCAAGTAACAGTGATGTAATTAGCACTTACTGGTTTTCGATTTTTAGAAGTAGCCTATCAGTAAAACATATAAGACTGGAACCCAGTTACAAAATAGAATGCAAATGTGATAAATTTGACACTTTCTAAAATAATGGAGGAACTGACGGGAGACGGGAGCTGGCAAGGAGGGCAGAGGACAGCAAATGGGCAGCGCGCTAATATTTTAGTCCAGCCGAGCAGGAAGATGAGAAATACTGAGTCAATTAGATATGTTGAGAAATGTAGATTTAGGTATATAAGGTAAGGGTACAAAGATAACTAATAGGATAAGTCAAATATGGGGCTTAAATATTGGGAGAGCGGAGTTTAAATTAACTAAACCCTTTCTCAGCAGAGAATTAATAGATCGTGTCTGAATTTGATTAAGCAAGAAAAACGTTTGTAATCGTAAAATGGGAGAAGAAGACCCAAAGAACTAAAAATAGCAGAAAAAGGTGTTGTCTTGGGGAAATAAACACAAGAGTGAGAGGCTGGGTGAGGAACTGCTACCTTTCATTATATGTCCTTCTATTCTTAAATTTTTACCCTATGCACGTGCTACTTTAATAAAATATTAAACAGAGAAAAAAACGAATAGTAATATTAGATGATGAAATTCTCGTCCTTTCCTAGTAGCTGAGACAGCATCATCCTGATGCAGTCTGTGATTTAAGAGTCCATGTCACGCCAAAGTCATCCTGAATTTCTTTGTACAAAAAGTTGGTCTAGTAAGCTGGGGAAGCAGATGATTCTAAGAGATTAAAGGGATACTCGTACTCTCGATGGCAAGTCCAGTCTTGAGACCTTACACTGTCTGACCTAAGGAGAGAGAAAGTTCCATCAGTCGCTTTTCCTCCTGGGGACAGAACGGCTCACTGCGTCTTGCGTGTGAGAATCGAGAGCTCCCACGAAATTAGCAGTTGACACAGGCCTGCAGATCGCAGTTCTCCTCCAGTCGACTGATCACTACTGATTTGTTTTTTGTTAGTTTCCCCGGGCTTTAGTTTAGTAGAGAACGGCTTAGCTTGATACAGTGAAAGCAGATTAGAAACAGTTCACTTCATCTGACTTTGTTTCCATTAAAATTCCTCAAATAACAGATCAGTAAACGTTATTGATGACATACTCATGGACCCCATTTGACCCACTCTGCTTGCCCAGATAAATCCAGGTAATGTCTTTGCAGGACTCAATAGAAACTGGACGTTCAATGTGTCAGCCAGGCTCAAATTACTACTGATGAGCTCTCAGATTTGTATAAATCGGAAAACCGCCCCCTGCTTCTCTGACTGGATTTAGTTCCAACATAAGAAACCATTTAAAGACTGATTGTATTCTCAACTCCCCCATGAATCCCATTAGTGATTCCTGGAATGTGCTGGCCTCCTAGGTGGGTTTTGGTAATTGTGTGTCTCTGTAAGACTTTCAGGACTTCATAGGGTATCATTAAGCTGAGTGCGCTGTGTTGATCCAGGAGCATCCAGAATGAGCGGGATTTGAACCGTGACTTGAACTGGAATGTCAAGAGGAAATACATCAATAAGCAGATGCTGCCTGACCCCAAATGGGAGATCGGGAGGTGAAATGTCTACCATCCAAGGAGAAATGGACTAGATGTAAGGAAATACGCTTACTGCTGTGCTCTCCCCAGTTCCTCTCCATACACACACTCCATCAAAAGGTGAGCAACAGTGGATGCCTGTGCCTTCCTGCTGTACATCATTCAGTCATTTGACAAATAGTCCCTGAGCACGGGTTGTGGACCTGGTACTATCACAAGCACTTTGGGCACCTCCATGAACCAAACCTACAGAAACGCCTGCCCTCCTGGAGCACAGTTTCTGATCCAATCCTGAGAATGTGCAGAGTGGAGTCAGAGGGGATTGGATCTTTTTTTTCCAGATGGGCATAAAACTCCTGCTACGCAGCTGGCACTATGGGAGAGGCACAGAGCATGCTCAACTGAATAAGCTAATATAAACCTCCTCTTTCTCCTAGTAATAAAAGTTTTTTTATGAGCCAGTGTTGTCTGGCGCTTTAAAATTTCAAAGCATTTCATACATATGAACACAATTGATCTGTTCAGCTTCTGTATTCCTGTTATCCCCATTATGCAGTTGAGAAAAGGACACAGAGAGGGTAAATGACCTACCTAAGGTTACACAGTTCATCAGGAACCTGTGCTTTTTCCATTATGCCACACTGTTAGCCTAAATTGGTGGAAAATGCATGAAACTTTACTTCAGAGTAGAGAAACCAGTCCAAGCATCAAAAAAATAAAAGTCCAGGCGGTTTATTGTAACTGCCACAATTCATATATTTTCATTTAAATCCGTGCATGGAAATAACCTGAACAGTCATGAGTAGAAAAAACTGTATCTTCACCTTACCTCCACACTACACGACACAGCCGTCCCACACCCAGTCAGCAGTTTGAAGTGACCTCTACCCCTCCTCTTACCCAGAAGCCTCACTTCTGCTTCTGGCTTCTGCTGAATGATCTCTTGTGCTAAAGATTCTGCAGCAACTGGTTTCCATTTTGACAGATTGAAAATATGTCAAAATTAAAATTAAGGAGCTACTGAGCATTTCCAGCCACAGGAGAGAGATGGAATATTGAAGTGAAGTGATGTCTAAGGAATGCCATCTCAGAAATCTCAGCTCAACCACACTCAGCCCACAGGGTGGGGTGATAAAGGAAAAAGGAAAATCCATCTCAATTCGAGTGACATTGTTTCCAGATCAGCAGAATCGCTAACTATTTTATGATCGTGACTTTTTAAGCTTCCATAAGGCAAAGTAGTAACAAATCTTCAAAACCTGTCAGGTGCTTTGGGCATGGCTGGTGACCTGATGACTACTAGATTATCACCTTAAGTCTGACTGAATGCAAAGAGCATTCAACCCAAAGTCGGGAGACCTGAGCTCTGATCTCATTTCTGACTCTTATGTGCAGGACCCTGACCAGTAGCATGGGTCCCGATGCATTTACATGCATAATCTCATTATTCTTAACAATAACGCTTTGTTTGACCTTAATATCCCTGCTTTTCTGTTGAGAAAACTGAGACTCAGAGAGTTCAAGGAAGTTTCGCAGCATCACACAGCTAGTGAGAGCAGAGCCAAGCTAAGACCCCAAGTCACTGGACTCCAAAGCCCACACCCATTTCATTAGTCTTCATCTGTTTTCACAGCAAAATCGGCATAATGACACTTGCCCAGTGTTTCTCCCAGAGCTAATGTGAAATGCAGTGAGCTAATATTTATTTTAAAAGTTCTTTGAACAGATCCACAAATATTTATTGAAATCTTTTTTTCTGTTTCATACTGAACTAAGTATTAGTAGTTGAATTATAAAGGATAAGGGACAGCCTCTGCCCAAACGTGGGTCATGATTGTCATTGCCAATTTGTACATAGTGCCAATGTCATCAGTAAGTAACTTCCTTGTGTTTAAGTATTTGGTACTTCCAGAAGCATTACAAGTGCTCAACGACATCCATGATGTTGCTACGAAGTTATTACCATCACAGGCCTCAATGCTGAGCCAAACAGCTGCGATTTGACTTCTGGGCTACCTGTCAAAATGTGGCCGCCATACTCAGTCTAGTCCCTCTGCTGAGAATGGCTTATAAGCCACTTGACCTCTGCATTCCTCCGCCTTCCGTCTTTCATCTGATGGAGAAAGAGTAGCCCACCACTAGGTGTGTCGTGGAGACACTGTAGCTCTCAGAGGCTAGATATGAGCCTTGCTGAGCCCATTAAGCGCACTGGAAAAGTCCCAGGTGGGATTAACATTTAACTTTAACATACAATGTGCTATGAGAGGAACAACTGCACAGAAAATAAAAATGCTAAAGGCGTTTCCTGCTAGGCCATTATGGTGTAAGAAGAAAAGGCCAGTTTTTCCCTTTGTCCGGCCTGTCACCGCATGTGGTAAGGATTCTGTCATTCTGTGACGTTTTACTGGAGTGATTGAAAGTTAAGGATGTGATTGACTGGATTTATTCACAATTTCCACAGAATTTAACTACATGTCTTAAAAGGTAACAGTTAAGGGGAACTTCAAAAGAATTATGTACCTGTTGACAAGCCCATGCTGACAGGATGATCCATGTGGATAAAGTAAAATGACAGATATTAGAAATATGTGAAAGTAATTGAAAACCAAGCGAAAAGTACTACAACTTCTATTTGACACAGTAAAATGAGTCTAATTTGTTGAATTCTCATGTAGGATTGTCAGAATTCTCTATTGCCTAGGATGGATAAAATGCACTCATTTTTTTTAGTATGACATTATGTTTTCCTTCTGTTTCTCTCGTTGTTCTTGCTGACGAACAGGACTGATGACATTTAGACCTAGAGAACACGAATAAATTGTGAGGCTTCCATTTTTATCTAGAAACAATTTTTTCCAGAGATATTTGACAACATTTCCCAGAAATTCTCCCTTTAACACACAGGGCATATTAGTGAACATTTGCATCTTTCGTTTAATCCTCAGGACTGCTTTCTTAAGTCCTTGACATCTTCATTAGACACGTATGGGATATGAGGCTCACGGAGATGAAGTTGCCCAAAGATATCCAACATGTAAATTTTCATGTCCTGAGCCTCTAATGCTATTGTCAACCCAAAATACACATCTGCACCATTGGTCTATGCCCCTAGGGCCTCTGTCAACATTGCTGGGTAGTGGTGGGGTAACAGGAGAAAATTTCACTTCTCAAATCTGCAGGCCTTCAGTGACACCATTATCCAAAGATTAGAGAGGACCCCAAACCTCTTCACATATATCATTTATTTCCTGTTTTTACTTTTCTATTATAGGCCAAAGAGGGAAGCAAGTAAAGCTTCTTTCAGAACATAAATTCTGATTCAGGAGCTCCAGTTCATTCATTCTAGCTTGGCCTTAGGAGGACAGATGTTAGAAAATCCTAGTAAGTAACTACTGAAACTTACAGATTGTCTGACCTTCACTTCAGATTTTCCAGATCAGGAATCTGCGCCCCAAGAGAGATTAATGATTGTCCCTAAGTTACACAGGTTGTTAAGGGCTGATGGCAACAGAATGTCGTGGTTGGTAGCATCCTCTCCTTGCCAGTCTGGTTCAGTTGCATCTTCCCTCCGTTAAGTAATTGCTAGCACACCCAGCATGCACTCACAGGTATTTCACAAATAATGGTGCCATCTTGTACTCTAAATGGATTACCACTTACACAAGCAACTTCCAAATGCTTTTCTAAAATAAAAAGGTTTTTCCTTCTCCATGTGGTGCAATTCAGGAGTAGCTCTGAGCAATTCACTTTGCATAAAGACTATGGCAGTAAACTGAGTTTTGACTCACTACAAGCCTAAACACAGAAATCCTCACGTCATTTCATGTTTTAGAAGCTGAATTATAAGACCCAATTAATTTTGAAAGGAAGGAAAAGAAATACTATTTTTAAAATAAGTGACATGTAAAGTTATATGCAATAAGGTAAATTTCCCATCACTGAGCTCAGAATAGTATAAGCATTAGAGACATTTTTTTTCAAGTTCTCATATTTTATTCCTGTAAGCTTTTGAAAAAAAAAAAGAGGTCTATAAATAGCACCATTTGACTGGTTATTGTATTATGCTTACTGATCAATCAGATCCCAGAAATTAAGAGAAATGATTCAAAATTTAATTTCTTATGGTACCAACCACAGTCTATAAGAAAGAAAGTAAGGATTAGGGGTCCATTTTAGTATCATTTGAATGACTTAAATAGGTAATATTATTTGCAGTTTTATTTTCTAATTAGCATCTTTTAAAAAGGAATGTAACCTATAATTTCAGTGAGCTTTACTATCCAGAAAAGGTTCCTTTACCACAGGAAAATTTCATTTTCTAACCTTTTAGTATGATAGCTTACTCTTTGGTTCCACCTAGTGTACTGTGGATAGTATAGCAAGTTAAAAAAAATGGCCTATTTGCATAAAGTGTTAGGAAAAGGAATCTTGGTTTTATAGCATACAGATTATGTTCCTTTTGTTTGTGTTGTTATTTGAAAATCACAGTATTTTATTTTCTATTGTGGAAGAATGAAAAGAACACACTGAAAAAATTAAGAGTATAGTGAATATATTTGTCTATCATTACAAGATTTATAAATACTGTTTTACAGCGCTCTCAAACTATACAACATCTCTCAGACTAAGAAATTGAAGTTTAGCAAACTGACAACACACTGGCAAACACATTTATAAAGTGGAAGGGCTCAAAGGAATCCTAGACACCATGCAAGCACTGCTCCGTTTTTTACAGATGAGGATGCTGAGAGAGAAAATGACTTGTTCAAAGTCACAGAACCAGCAATTTGACAAGACAGGACTAGAAAATGAGGTCAGCCAGCCCCCAATCCAGGGCGTCTTCCACCATACATCCTGCTTTTCTGGTTAGATGTCACAGTTAGTGTTGTAAAATGACCCATGCTAGATTAATAGAAAAATTACCTTTAGTTAGCTCTACAAAATCACTATCTCAAAATTTTACTTGTTCAAAAAATTGAACAAATTTTTCCACAATAAACACAATCAATGGTGATGCTACTTACAAAAGGACAATTGACAGCAAAGTATGAAAAGCTACATTGTTATTTAAACTCATTAAAGCATAGCCATTTTCTTTTATGTCACTGCTAATTATCTTCTCTCTCTAGACCTGAAGAATTTAAAGAATTGTTAATACTCTGTCATAGTAACAATTAAAACTGATACAGGTATATGAGTCTTCTCAAGCTGCCATAACAAAATACCACAGGCTGGGCAGTCTAAACAGTAGAATTTTATTTTCCCACAGTCCTGGATGCTAGAAGTCCAAGCTCAGCATGCCAGCTTGGTCAGTTTCTGGTGAGAGCTCTGTCCTTGGTTTGTAGACAGCTCCCTTCTTGCTATGTGCTCATGTGGACTTTCCTCAGTGTATGCGCGTGGAGAGAGATCTCCCTCTGCCTCTCCTTGTAAGGCCACAGTCCTATCAGAGCCTCACTCTTATGACTTCATTTGCCTTAATTACCTCTTAAGGTAATCTCCAGATACAGTTATATTGGGGGTTAAGGCTTCAACATATGAATTGTGGGGAGAGTGGGGGGACACAATTCCATAGCATCAAGGGTTTGATACTTTAAAAGGAAAAACTACTATTTAATGATACAAAACACCTACTATGCTATATATAATTTTGAGGAAAGAGGTTTATCCAAATTAGATAACTCAGAAATCTTGTGAACTGTAGTAACTGACTTGAGAGGAAAAATAATAAGAGGAAGGCAACAATCCTCAGACTCATTGCTCTATCTTTGATTTATGGTTACTGGGTTTTTTTCTGGTCTTTACCAAAACCTACCTCTTCCATGCATTGTCAGTGTAATACATGTGTTAATGCTATTCTTTCTCCTTAGTAAAATGTCTCCAACATGTGGGACACAAATCTTTCTTCATTTGGCTTAAGGCCCTGTATAGAATCTTAGAAACAAAGAATTTTAAATTTTGCATGGCCCTCTAAACATCATCCAGTCCCATTCCAATATTTCATATTTTATAAAAGAAGAAACCGAAACCCAAGAGGTTCATAATAATGATATTTTTCCCATGGATTTCAAAAATGCTGCCATAGTTTTTCCTTATGTCTTTACATTATTTCCACGATGAAGGCTGGTAGGTGTCACTATCATGATTTCATCCACAGGGAAACGAAACGCACCCGAGGCCATGCAGCTTACTCCAGGCTTCAGAGTCCCTAGAGATAGTCATAAATACGTGAGCAGAAAATGACCCGACAGAAATTTCCACCAGATATGTTCAAATCCAGCCATCCAAGCACAAAACTACACTCCCAGGGTATTCATAATCAATTTAAGCGAAAATAGGAATCTAAATATGAATTGATGACATATGGAAACACACAATCATAAAGAGCCACTGGTAGAAGAGGAGGCCGTGTGAGAGGATGAGGACCAATGGAGCACCGACAGCAGCCGTGGAAGCACCACGTCAAGTCTCAGGCCTTAACACTCGCCATCCTTCAAAGGGCTCTCACACGGGTGTCTCCTATGCTCATCACACCGACCCCCTGAGGCACCTCCTACAGCACGTCATCAGCCCTCAGCTGTAGATGAGAAGACAGCCACAGGGCCCTGTGAGAGGCTTGCCCACTTCCTCTCACTCCTTCCCAAGGCTTATCATGCCAAGGCCCAAGGACTGCCCCAGCCATCACCAAGTGTACCATCAGAGGTTCCCTATGGTTAAAATCATGACAAATGACTCTTTTCTGAAAAGTCAGAAAGTATGTTTTTGGAAAATACCCACCTTATATCATACAGAGTCCTAGCTAAAACAAAATCCAACTCAGCTGGTCCCAGAGACTTCAATGAATTTTATTTCAGAGGTGTTAGAGTGTTAAGGGAACCTAGAAGTGAGGTGGAGGCCCTGGAGAGCATCAAAGGGGAGGCCATTGCTTCCTTGGGACGCGGGGAAGGAAGTGGCGTTTGCAGGAGCCCAGTGAGAACTGGAGCTGAAGGAGACACTGCCAGACCAGAGCTGTGGGCCCAGAGGGTGCAACACGTTCCAGAAGATGCGGCCCAGAGCAGGGAGGGAGAAATACCTGGACTTCTCTTTCCTCTCACCCTCCAGGCTCGTGCTTGTGCTTCCCAGGAACTAAACCCAATCAGAAGCCACCCAGAAGGGAATTCCAGGGAATAGAGTGGCCACAGGTCAGCCTCCTGGACACCAAGCAGGGCAGACAAGGAAAAGAACGGACTCGGAGAGTAGCAAGGAAGGACAAAAAACTGCACATCCTTTATCTTGAGCACCCAGAAGTGCTTTCTATACAAAATGGAACGCTTTGGAATGGTACTAACCAAGTCTTTAGTGATTCTATATTCTACTAAAACTGACTGATTTTATACACACAAAAAAATATATACATAGATGGGTAGATAGATGATAGAGACAGACAGACAGACTAGATATAGGTACAGATATAAATCGATATACTTTTCTTCAGATCGTTGGTAACAAAGAATAAAACAGGTGCAGGTTTGCCAAAGGATTCAGCAAACAAACAACGAGCTGATTTACCCAATTTACTTAGAGCCAAGCATCCATGTATCTAAAGACGTGTGGCTAATTGCGTGTTTCATCGGAATACGGCAGTCCGCCCACGCAGCAGCGTCTTGCTAAATAAATGTGACTCCGCCGCTGCTGCCACAGGGAGCTATAGGAACACGCGGCCGGATGCGAAAGCTCCGGGGTGAGTGCAGAGCAAACACAGCCGCCCTGCGGCAAGTGGAGAGAAGTCCGAAGCGAAGAACCAGCAGGAACTGGCTTTGCCACCGGCGCCTCACCTGGGCAACTCATCCTAGGATGCAGAGCCCCGAGCAGCTAGATGGGGATTGTCAGACCTTCTCCCAGGGCCCCCAGGAGGGCTGACCTCGGAGATTAGATTAAGTGCGTGTCACCATTTAACAAGATTGTATGCCTACTTCCCAGACTCTCTTGTCTCAATTTGACATCAAGGAAGATAGGAAATAAAATCTCAATCTGAATTACATACTAAGGGGACTGAAAATAGCCAGTCTGAATAAAGATGTGCAAGTTTTTTTCAGTAAAATCTGGAACCAAATATTTCCGTCCTGTGGACTTGGACAGACCTGTGCCTTCCAGACTGTACAAAACAATCACTGCTCCTCTCCCCTTCCCCCCCGCCCCCGACTTCTGAGCCCCCCTCACATACCCACTTCTCTGCATCACTTCTGTTCACCACTCCTCCTGCGGTCCCCCCATCCCATCCGGCCTCTCCCTCTACCTGCGCCCCACTTCCCTTGGAACCATGGTTGCCGCCCTGCCTCGCCCAGCACTGGCCTGCCCTGCTCCTTTCTTCCACAACTTTACTTCCTCCCTTCCCCTAGTCTTCTTGGTGGAGAAAAATGGTCCGAGAGCACAGCTTCGAAGAAAGCAGCCACCTAATGTTAGGTGGAGCTGTAGCCTTGGGTACCCAAAAGTCCTGAATTGTAAGCCCAATGCAAGGCTCACAGAAATTCTGTATAAGTTCTTGTGGAAGGAGTGGACCGGACTGGAGCAGCCACTTCTGAAAGCTTCTATATGATTTAATGAAAATAATAAGAACTATGTGTGTTGCTTCTTCCTTCCAAAAGTGCTGTTTAGATGAATATGATATACAGCATTTATAAGAATTGAGGTGAGTTCTCTGCCCTCGAAGACCGTTCTTGCCACCTGACTAATTCTAGCGTAGTTTTAAAAGCTTGCCTCCTTGAAGCCTTTACTGATGCTGCATGGCTGCGTTAAGTGTCTCCGTCTGGCCTCCCACACACATCTGTAGGTGAGCTTCCTAGTTGCCTGTCCACCTATTACCACTGAAATATTTCCAAGATATTGTTCATTTCATGTCTTAGCAATTAACACAGTGTCTGTGTTATATGGTCGAGACACAATTTGCATCTGTTGAATTAAACTAGTGGTTGAAGCGAGAGGAATTACTGTGTGAAACAGGCATACCGCACAATACTCAAAGTTACAATCACTGCATTTATATTGATAGACCACCCTAGATTTTAGGGTACCATTTTCCTTTTATGCAGCAACCAACTATAAAATATTTCAGTAACACTCCTCATTCAAATAAGTCACAAATATCATTGCATTGTGTAGCACCAGATTGCAAAGGATGGCATGAAGCCTGTAAATGTTATCTGGTAATTTTCAACATCAGTACTATTTATACAACAATATTTTATCTGCATTTGCACTTAGTTGCTAAAATCACCTGCATTAGATTGCCTCGAGGTAATTCTTAAACCTGCACAGCCTAGGATAAAGACACGTGGTACAGAGAATAACTGTTTATGTACTAACATACAAATGGCCAGTAAGCACATGAAAAGTTGCTAAACATCGTTAGTTATCAGGGAGATGCAAACCAAAACCACGAGATACCACTTCACACCCACTACAATGACTAGAATTAAAAAAATCAGATAATAACAATAGCTGGATCTCCTGATCAATATGCACAAAGAGGGCTGTACAGAATTTTGAATACTGTCTTCACTGAGTGTCCCTCATCTGAATAGTACCCAAACTCATGCATGGCGTGTGATTTGTTAAGCCCTTTGGAACCAGCAAGAAGAAAGGAGAGCTGGAGAATCTATTTTGCCTTGTTTCCCACTGATAAGGCTCATTAAAGTAAATAGGAGTAAGGCATGCACACCAATGGGAGGATAGAGCCCCAGGGTGCTGTCTGCTCTAAAAATTGGACTCATCATAAAAGCTGTGTAACTCAGCCTTTTGTGAAATCAACTTTATTGATTTTACCTTTATTGCCTCTTTCATGTCTTTTAATTTCAATTCCTGCCGTTTGACATTTGCACAAGCAATAATTTTAAGAACATTTTATCTACACTCTTGCCCAGTGTTCATGATGTTATGCCTTTACCTAAACAGGCTTGAAAATACAAAAGGGAGGTAAGAACCGGGGTGGGTCAAGTGCAAAGCTGAAGTTGAAACTGTGGTTCCTTATCCTGCGGCTCTTTCTCTCCAGCATGGACAGAGGGAAAATGCGAAGCCTTCAGGAGACTCCTGAACACAGTGTATTCTTCTCAATATAGAGGTTGTTTGCAGTTGGCTTTGGTCTAAATATTAAGGACTTAACCACAGTGCAAGTTGCTGACGTAGCTTTGTTCTTATATGACTTCCTCTCCCTTTCTATTAGCAAGCAATCTCTATCAGCCAACACTTCTGTGCTCAGCTGGACCAATAACTGACCTTCAGAAAGACAACCTGAGGTAGGCTGTAAGATCCTAAAGTGTCTTCTTTAGACACACATGCACACACATACAGTCACACACATCCCTTACATGACACTCTGCTTTTATCAGAAATTTGAGAATTTCATCACATTCAAAGTATTTTAAAAATTACATCCATGAACAGTAAATACAGCTGGATTCGTCCTTCCCCTCACTGTTAAATAATACTTCTTGACCTCTTGATTTCAAAATTGTTTCCTCTAAAACTTCCTCTGGCCTCTCACCCCCAGGAACTCATGTTAATTGTTGTCGCAGGTGAATCCACAGTACCTTCGGCTCTGCCCTCCTGGCTTGACTGTCACTGCTTGTTTAACTGCTTCTCTTCCCCATCGGCTCCATGTGAACAGAGGCGATGCCTAGTTTCATTCACACACAAAGGTGTTGAAAATATGATGCATGCTACAACACCAAAGGCAGAAATAGCGAGAGAAAAATTATTGTTTCATAAAAACTAACAACTTTGGTGCTTCGAAGGACACCGTCAAGAAAATGAAAAGACTGTCTATAGAATAGGAGGAGATACATACAAGTCATATACCTGATAAGGAATTTGTATGCAGAATATATATATTTTAAAAACCTCTTATAATGTAACAATAAAAAACAAATAACCTAATTAAAAACGGTCAAAGAGGGGCCGGCCCAGTGGCGCAGTGGGTTAAGTTCGGACATTCCACATCTTGGTGGCCCGGGGTTCGCCGGTTCGGATTCCCTGTGCGGACATGGCACCGCTTGGCAAACCATGCTGTGGTAGGCGTCCCACATATAAAGTAGAGGAAGATGGGCACAGATGTTAGCTCAGGGCCAGGCTTCCTCAGCAAAAAGAGGAGGACTGGCAGTAGTTAGCTCAGGGCTAATCTTCCTCAAAAAAAAAAAAAATGGGCAAAGAATTTGAAGATATTTCTCCAAAGAAGATCCAAAAATGGCCCATAAGCACACAAATATGCTCAATAGAACAAAACCACAATTAGATACCACTTCACACCCACTAGGATGGCTATAATCAAAAAGACAGACAATAATAAGTGATGGCAAGGATGTGGAGAAAGTGGAACCCTTGCATGTTGCTGGAGGGAATGTAAAATGGTGCCCTCACTTTGGAGAAGTCTCCGATACTGGGTTTATACCCAATAGAAATGAAAACGTATGCCAATCCACACAAAAACTTGTACATGAAAATTCATAGCAGTATTATTCATAATAGCCAAAAAGTGAAAACAACCCAGAAGTCCATTAGTTGATGAACAGGTAAACAAAATATGGTATATCCATACAGCAGGATATTATTCATCCATAAAAAGGAATGAGGTACTGATACAGGCTACAACATGGATGGACCTTGAAAACGCAATACTAAATGAAAGATGCCGGTTATAAATAGCCACATATTGCCTGATTCCATTTATATGAAATGTCGTGATTAGGCAAATCTACAGAGGCAGAAAATAGATTAGTAGTTGCCTAGGACTTGGGGATGGGGAGAGAATAGATGGTGAGCGCTAATGTGTGTGGAGCTCCTATTTGGGGTAATGAAAACGTTGCACAACTGCATTATGATGATGGTTGCACAGCTCTGTGAGTATACTAAAGACCATTGAACAGTACGCCTCAAATGAGTGCATTTTATTGTATATAAATTACAGTCACGTGTCACTTAACGTCGGGAATTCATTCTGAGAAATGCATTGTTAGGCGATTTCATTGTTGTGCAAACATAGAGTGTGCTTACACAAACCTAAATGGTATAGCCTACTATACACATCCAGGTTATACAGTACTGATCTCATAGGACCACCATCGTATGTGCGGGTCACTGTTCTGCGGCGCGTGGCTGTGTGCCTCAGGAAAGCTTTTATAGGTATGGTTCACATGTCAGTTTTCTTCCTTCCTTCACACCCAAGTCTCTGGAGAAATCTCATGGTTTGGAAAAGAAAATATGAAAACTCCCCAGTGTTTGCAATAATTTAGAGCTAAAACCACTGAGGCATCTATAACAGAGTTGCTTTCAGGTTCCCTTGAGGGGATATTAAAAAATGACTTTCCCTGGTTCAGCCTGAGAAAAAGCTGTCTGATAAGTTGTCAAGATTCTCGTACACACACAGGATAAAGTAGATAAAGAGGAGCCCTAAAGAGTTAAATGTGCAGAACAGCGCTGTCCGGCACAAGAGCCAGCAGCCTCAGGAAGCTCTGAGCATTGAAATCGGCCTGTCTGAACGGAGCTGTGCTGTACGTGTAAAATACACACTGGAGTTTTTTAAAAGTAAAATATCTCATAAATAAGTTTTCTTGTTGAATTTTGAAGTGATAATGTTTTGGATATATTGGGTTAAATAGAATATATTATTAAAATTAATTTCACCTATTTTTCATAATGTAGGTTCTAGAAATTTTAAAACTCCATGTGTGGCTCAGATTATATTTATATTGGACAGCCCTGACCTAGAACCTTGAAGACTAAATGATGCCACGAGACTAGCCAATTAGAAATCCTAGCGACATGGAGAGACAGGACAAAAAGAAGGCTTCACTGTTAAGATCTTGAAAAAGAGGTAAAAATGACAGGAAACAGCAAGTGCAAGCCTGTTGCCATGGCTGCTCCTTCCCTCTCTTTCTCTCTCTCCTTTCATCTCCAAAACTTTGCAAATCCCAAGAGACAAACCTTACTCTAGGGCTTCTAGACCCTGCATTCATAGTACTGGAAAAAATAAACAGGTAAATTAAACTTGGGATTCCTGAACGCCTTTATGCTTATGCTGATAGTAACTTAGCTTACTCTCCCTTCTCCTAAACTATTAGCTCCTTAAGGACACATGGCACACAGCCAGAACACAGTGAACGCTCAATAAATACTTGTTAAATTTGAGATAAATAGGAAAGAACATAGTTGGACCAGCACACAATATTTGGTTTGTGTTTTTCTCGGAGCTGCCATGTTACTTATTTCCAAATACCATGGAGTTGTAAAACCCCAGAGTATTACAATTAGCACAATAAATAATAAAAATTTTTCAACAGAAAAATAATATGTTCCTTTAACCTAAAAAATCTGAATCTATGCCAGACTGAATCTTTACATGAAAAAAGAAAAGAAGTGATTGCAATAACTAGCAAAGAATATCTCAGGGTCAGATTGTCCAAAGTTTTGATAATTTTAGTTCTACTGTTCAAGGGTTATCTATTATGATGTGGAAGACCAAATAAACAAATAAATGAAGGGAAAATAATATGAATAAAAGCCAAGCCGAGTCTGATGTCAGTGGGAGTTCTGAATACCGAATGAGTCTGTTCTTGGCAGTTTGCCTATGTCAGGCTGTTCACTTATTAGTTTGTTTTTACTCAATTTTCTTGTTTTAAAAGCAATTTTTAATGAGCACGAGGGCAGAGGTTTATCCTGGAGAATAAGTTATAGCAGTGTTGGAGGCAGCAGACACGTATACCTCCGGGACATTTGTAACACAGAATATATTATTTCTGACACTTCAGACACCAAGCAGCAGGAAGTCAGCTGCAGATTTTTATCGGCTTCAACTGCTAATGGAGCTGATAAAGCGGATTTGTGGCAAGAGTAACTGCACTTGAAATGTGTGCCGATGCATTTACATTAGGGCTTGTTTTTAAACCAATGACTTCAACCTGCATTTCAGAATTTTGTGCTTTGCTAAGCAATATCATGATCTGTGAACAGTCAAGTTCAAACCAAATGTGTTTGCATTGCTCTCTCACTACTGTAGCATATTATTTTGGGAAAGAATTGAGTAACTTGCTGTGAGTAGAAATCATGCTGAGAACTATCTGTGATTTATTTTTACACTTCAATTAATGCTGAGTAATTAACTGCAATCTGAAATAATTTTGCCATAGCTTTAAGCCAATAAATCAAGCAAATGTTGAAAATAGTAGCAGGAAAATTCTTTAAAGATTCTAAACATCTAGTATTTAAACTATCTCATTTTCTTATTTCAGCAAGTGTTTTGAACAATGGACACACTTGAAACAGACATTACCCCTGACAAAATTTTAAAATATTTAATTGGCATTCATAACCATCTAAAATATCAACATACTGTAAAAGGCTTTTAGTCCTGATATTGACATGAAGTTTCTTCTACATGATAAGCACAATTGAAAACATAACAATGATGGTAAAACCGACCATAGGACACAGACGCTATAAAAACTAGTGTGACTACATTGAACCAAAGAAATACTTTGTCCATTTGGGCAGAAGTATTTATTTTTAAAGAACCAGAGCATGCAATCCTAAAGGTTTGAGTAGTTATTGTTTTTCTATTTTTTTTTTAGCAAAACCATTTCATACACAGGATTCTGTCATAAATTAAATCAGAACCACACATATCTGATTGGAAAGTCACTAAATATTAGCATCTCTCTAATTTAAAGAGCTTTTTTTTCCCTAATTTCCCCATCCATGAAATTTCAGCACCATGGCTAGACCATATACCTGTTTATGTAGTGTATGTATATCTGTGCTTTATAACTAAAAACAGTAAGATATTTTTGCCACCCCTGAGAAACAGTTTTCACCCCAAAGGGAACAACTTTGCCCCAGTGATAATGCATGAATTAGACTGTGAAGCCTGATTTTATTATCATACCTCTGTTGCCCAAGCGAGATGGGAGATTTTCGAAGCCAGGTATAAGTGAAATGTTGTGAAATTAAGCAATGTTATAACGTTAGAACTAAAAGCTTTCCAAAAGCATTCAGTAAAAAGTTCAAATACAGAAGACTAAAGTTCTAAGACAAAAGACTGTAGGCCACCGTTTGTATCCACAGGCTAAAAAGTATGTATTAGAGACTTTTTGGTTTGAGTAAACATGAGGATTATACTCACCTCTCACTGAGAACGGACACAGTTACCGGCAGAAATAAGAAGCAAAGCGTGAAGAAAATCGAGCCACGTGTGATAGGCTGTCCGCCTTTGCAAGCATTGTTTGCATAGGAGGCACAGAAATTTGTGTATGGCACCTCAGCTAAAACATCCAAGGGCTTTTTGCCGCACGGTAGACTAAAAATAAGAGTCAATAAAATGCTAAATAAATTGCCAAAAACTCCATGGTATTTTATAGCTATGTAAAGTAATTATGCTTCATAAAAGGAAAAGTTGGATATAATTTTGTTTATGTGGAATCTCTCTTACTCAAAATGTCTCCCAACCCTTTATAGCAAATTAGAGATCGACAGGTAGTGATAATATTAGTGGGCCAGGCAGTTGTTTTTCACCTGGAGTAACACACATGGCTTTTTGAATATGAAAGCACATTCAAACGAGCTTCAGGAATTTAGCAGAGAACAGGTTACTTTCAATAGGAAAATTGTTTTTTCTCTGGAACTTCAGTGGGCAATTCAGATGCTGGCCCAGATGAGAAAGGCAGTAATTGGGGCCAGGCGTAGGACAGGCGACTGGCACAAGGATGATTTCTGAGTGGAATGTATATGAGTCAGCAAGGCTTAGGAGTCAGTCAAGATCATTTGACTGAAATCAGTGTAAAGACTAGAAAAGACGGGTAAATTCTAGTCCACTGGGTTAGAGAACTGACTGCAGGACAGCACCATGAAAGGTCCTGCCCATAGTATTTGAGTTCTGTCGAATTTTACTCTTGGAATTCTCAATTCAATTGACTACATCCTCTCTAAAACCGTCTTTTATTAAAAAGTCCTTTCCACCTGTAAAGCAATGAAAAACTGACACACACTACAGCACGAATAAACCTTGAAAATATTATGCTTAGTGAAAGAATTCAGACACAGACACAAAAGGTCTGTGTTGTATGATGGTATGAATGTATGACTCCATTTTTATGAAATATCTAGACTGGGCAATTCCATAGGAATAGAAACTAAATTGGTGGTTGCCAAGTGCAAGGACAATGGGGGAATGAGGAGTGACTGCTTAATGGGTATTGTGCTTCCTTTTGGGGTGATAAAAATGTTCTAGAACCAGATAGTGGTGATGGTTGAACAACATTATGAACGTACTAAGTGCCACAGAATTATACACTTTAAAGTGGTTATAATGGCAAGTTTTATGCTATGTGTATTTTATCACATATGCAAAAGAGGCCTTTCCGATTTTCTTGATTTGACCCATATAAAATTATGCTTCTTCCCAGAAATAGACCTCAGTTTTCTTCCCAGTGGTAAATCTAGATTTTGTGGAACCCTGAAACTTTTACAATCTGGGGACACTTCTAAGAAAATAATTCAGAATAACAAATACAAAATACCTGTGGCTTCTCTGGGAGGGGCCTATGCAATGGTGGGGCCCTGAGGCTTCAGCTTCCATAAGCTTGTGGCAGACACTTTTCAGTTCCTTCCACAAGAGCTGCAAACGGAGATTTACATTTTCTGGCCTGACTGTTCAGTCAGTTCCCCAGTTCGGTCCATACTTGCCAGCGTTCCAGAAGGTCGTTTAGAAGGTTACCATGTTCCATACCACTGGATCAATTTTGAAAGACCTCCTCTTTTTTCTAAGATAAAATGTCCGAAGACTGACACTCCTTTCCCAGGCTGGGTGTGCATGCTTCGAGCTGTATTGAACCACATGCTAAAACTGCTGGTCTTAGAAATTAGTTGGCATGGATACTATTGCTGGGAGGTCAGTTGCTAAGTGTAGCCAGAGTCAGGGAAGAGTGAAGGTAGAGAAAAAATATTAAGTCCAAATGAGAATGTATTTTGATTATTACAATGAATATGGGAAATAAATATATCAGACTGAGTTACTGGAATTGATTCAGGTCAAGAAACCATTCAAAGAAGATGGAAAAGATAAGGAAGAGGAGGCTATACACTCCAAGACCATGACGTGAGGACGATTAAGACACAGAGCCCTACGCAGGCTAGCCAAGGTCTGCGCTGTGCAGGCCCGCTCCCAGCTACGGCAATGACAACGAGGACTCTGTCAACAAAAATAATCCATAACCAATCTATAATTGAAAATTGGGATGAGTTTATTCTGAGCCAGATCTGAGGACTAGCTTAGCCTGGGGCCTTCCTTCCCCCAGGAAGGAAGGGCACCAAAGAAGTGGGGTGTACAGAGTGATTATATGCCTTCAAAGAGCATGTTTCACATAGGATTGAAATGGCCCTTTTACAATAGTCATGAGACTGCTCTGTTGGCACAGCGATTGATGGACACAGCAGGGTGACAGGTCTGCTGTCTCGAGCTGGGTGGTCACAGGTGAGCACGGCAATTAGTTCCTAGCCTAGGGAGAGATGCTTATCCTTAAGGAAATGCCAATGTGGGGGAAGTTGCGTCTTTATCTCAGGGCCATTTGTTCTTGTCTTTGGGACACAGCAAATGCTTAAAGCAGACATATGATGCATGCTCAATGGCCATGTCAGGCCCTTTCGGAAAAGCAAAGTTAAGGCTAGCTAGGTTTACACCAAATGGCTTCCTCATACACTCCAACGTATCCTATTGCTTGCCATTTGTTTGTCAACTTTTTCATATGTGAAAGACATTGTATGAGAAAAGCTACAGAAAAATAAAAAGTTAATAAGAATGGAGCAATTCTGGCCTAGTTATCTTCACCTCAGAGTAAACTTTGGGGACGGGGGTGAAAAGATAGGATCATATGTAAAAAAAAAAGTGATGACATTTTGGGTTATAAATAAAAATGTTTATGTAACCCCACCTCTCCAGAATCTCTCAGGTCCTACAGTCTTTGATGTATCCTTCTCACACGGGCAGTGAGTGAGGCTACATGAGAGGCATTATCTATGTGTCTCCTGGTCTGTCCCAAGTGGTGGCTACTGCTGCCTGAGAGGGCGCCTCCTGCACACACTCATCCGTGTTTACTGAGGATGGCTAGGCTCCAGGGTACTGTTCTAGGTGCTGAACAAAACATCCCTTCCTTCATGGAGCTTACATGCTAGTGGGGGGAAAGAGACAGTAACCATATGAAATCAATAGATTATTGAGAGTGTTAAAAGGTTACAAGTAGAAAATAAAAAAAAAAGAAGCTCATAAAAGGGATGCAGAGTGCCTTCAAGGGGCAGGTGGCAAGGGGAGAGCATTCAACTTTAAATAGCATCAGAGTAGGCCCAAGAAGAAGAAGACTGAGAGGGTGTCACTTGCACAAGACTTACAGGAGCCGAGGGAAGGAGCTATTCAGCTATCATGGAGAATCGTGGCCTGTCTGGTGTGTGTGAGAAACACTGAGGAAACCAGTGGGCTGAAGCTGAGAGAGCAAAGGGCAGAGCAGGAGGAAACAAGGTGAGGCAGGACCTCGTGGGCGTGGGAAGGCCTTTGACTTACACACAGGCTGGGAGGAGGTGGAGCTCACCTTCTCAGTATGGTGGCTTCCACGGTCGACTGTGGCTTGCTTATTGACCGTGGCAGACTGCTGCCTTGACGGCTATTCCAGCTTTCCTACCATGAGAGGTTATTAGATAGATAAATCAGAAAGTCAACAAAGTTAAGAAAGTATTCAATGTCATTTGAGTCTATATTCCCTGACCAATTTTAGTCTCTCAAATTTCCCGTTACATGCTTGTCATCAGGCAGGTTTAACTCCTTACTTTTCTTTACATATTCTGTTCTTATTTCTACTTCTATTCTTTTGCTTATATTCTTCCCCCAACACCCTGTATCTCTAATACAGTGGCGTAAATACCCCTGAAGTGTCCTCATTTTCTTCCACATGCAGCTTAGATTCCATCCTCAATCAGTATGCTCACTCCCTGCATATAACTTCAAATCCCCTGCCATTTTTCCCCTCCACTGCACCTACACCTGTGAAGCTGACCTTGGCTGAAGAAAAACATAGGTACCATGTTGAACTTTAACAACATGGTCACTAAATTCCAACGGATCCTGAGTGCTACTCCAAAATTCAACCACATTCCCCAACTCTATCCACTCTTCCCTTTTCCTAGATAACATTTCACACTTCTCCTCTCTCCTCAAATATCTAGCACCCCCTCACCTACTTAATGCTTATCTGACTACTCTGATAGAAGCAGTCAGAAGAGAACACGTACATTTTTCTACCGCCAAACCTTCCCAAGCAACATACTAAAGTCTTTACCCAATACTCTTACCCTTCTCCTCTTTCAGTTGATGAACTATTCCTCTGCTCCTCCTTTAATGCCTTCCATTGTGGTAAATATGTATTTCTAAGTGTACCATTTAAATTCCTTTGAGCAGAATTCTTGATTGACAGCTTTTTTCAGCAATGTGAGAATCTTGTCCCAGTGCCTCTGGCCTCCACTGTCTCTGATAAGAAGTCAGCGATTATGATGCTGTTGGTCCCCATAACTGATGAGTTGTTTTTCTCTTGCTACTTTCAAGGTTTTCTCTCTGGCTTTGGCTTTCAAAAGTTTACTATTATGTGTCTAAGGGTGGATAATTTTGTGTTTATCCTACTTGAGATTCATTGAGCTTCTTGGTTTGTAAATTAATGTTTTTCATAAAATTTGAGAAGTTTTTCCAAATATTTTTATGCCCTCTTTTCTATTTGTTTTCCTTCTAAGACTCATTACACATATGTCTGTATGATTTATACTGTTTCTCATGTCTCTGAGATTGTGTTCATTTTACTTCAATCTTTTTCCTCTATTCTTCTGTTTGGAAAATTTCTATTATCTATCTTCAAGCTCACTGATTCTTTCTTCTGGCATCTCAAGTTTTCTGTTGAGCTCCTCAAGTAAATTTTTTATTTCAGCCATTGTACTGTTCAATTACAGAATTTCCATTTGGTTCTCTATTTTTAAAATAATTTCCAACTCTTTATTGGATTTTCTATTCACTGAATGATTGTCATCATTCTTTCCCTTAATTCTTCAACACAGTTTCCTTTAGTTCTTTGAACATATTTATAATAGCTGCTTTTAACTCTTTATATGCTAAATCAAACATCTGAGGACACTCAGAGATAGTCTCTATTCACTACTTTTTTCCCTAAATATGTGTCACACTTTCTTATTTATTTGCATGTCTTATATATTTTTTTAATATTGGCCTTTTTAGATAATATGTTGTATCAACTCTGAATTCTGACTTTTCCCCTGAGGGTTATTGTTTTAGGGTTTTTGTTTCTTTAGTAAACTTGCCTAGACTAAATTTATGAAGTCTATCTCCTCCAAAATGTGCAGTCACTGAAGTCTGTGTTCCATTGTTATTCTCCTTGTTTTTATTTTTAAGCTTTCTTTCCTAGAGCTCATCCATGTATTTTCATAGCTTAGCTTTCAGTAAAAGAGTGCACAAAAATCGTTCTCCAACACCTCAAGCCAGTAGGCTTCCATTTTCTCCTGGTTGATCTGTGAGTGAGCTGGAAAAAATGTTAAACCTTCAAATAATTTCAATTCTTCCTCTGCTTTTAACTTTCCATCATGTTGTCTCACATAATCTCTGCACTTGTATACAGTTTCTGTCAGCCAGAGATAGGTGGGTGACTTGGGACTTCTCTGATCTCTGCGGGACATGTGCACAGCTTCACCCTTAAGATCTGTTTGAGACCTGAACATACGAGAAACTTGTGTGCTGTAAAAAAGTGGAGTTTTCTTGTTTACTCTTAAGAGAAATTAAGCGTAATTTTATTTCTCATGGACCGTCTCCCATTGCACTTATTTTCTGATAGATAATAAAGCTCATTACAGAGCAAGGGCATTTCACAGCAGGGTGCCACCCAAAACTGTAGATTGTAATTTACTAAACACTTACATCTAGAAGAGACTGATGCATTTGTTAATGTTGTTATTCTGTGCCAAGAAAAAGTAAATAAATAGATAAAAAGAAGAAAGAAACATGGATGACACCTGAAGCCTCTTCAGTGTCATTAAAAACATTATGACTTTTTTAATAGCCATTCTAGAAGGGACTAATGGGTGAAGAAGCTAAACAAGCTTGATTTTATAGGAAGGTGAGGAGCAGACTACATAGCTACATCTGATTACTTTCTGATTATTGCATTAAGGAAAAAGAAAGGCTAACATCAACTGAAAATAAACAAATGGGTATCCTCTCTCTGAAAAATGTTCTCATGACACCAAGTCTATAAAATTTAGGTTTCAGCCAAAACTGATAAAAACTCTGGCCTTCTGTCACCAAATATTCTCTCTCTTTATCCCTAAAAAATATATTTATTTTTTCAATAGGCATTCATTGAGCACCTGCTATGGGCCAGACACTCTGCTAAATACTTGATATATAGAATGTATGCATCAGCCTCTGTGTCCTAAAAGACCTTACAGTTGAGCAAGGGGGAGGAATGAGCAAACCTAAAATGTGAGTGCACTGTAGTCAATGCTGTGATAAGGGAATCCACCTGGAGGGGTCAGGGAACGCTTCCCAGAAGAGACGACATGAATAGATCATGAAGCATAGACAGGAATTAGCCTAGCATTTGAAGAAGAGACAGGGTGTTCTGGGGATAGGCAAAAGCACGGAGTATTTGGGGACTGCAAGTAGTTTACTAGCTGGAGGACATGACTTTGAAAGAGCAGTGAGAGGGAAAGCAAGAGAGGGAAGCAGGATCATATCACAAAGTACTTATATCCAACACTGAGTGTTTGGCAACACTCCCAATGTGACTGGAAAACCCTGTTGGATGTTGGAGAGGAGAGTGACATTTGGGGCCCGGCCCCATCCTGTGCTATGGACATCTATTTGTGGATATCTTCTCCATTAACTCAACACACATCATGAAGATACTTAGAAATAAAACTAGCCTCTGATTTTGCTGATCCTTAGAACGCAGGGGGAAGGGAAACACATTAGAAGGCGGTGTGAGTCTGGTAGAGCCCTTAAATTATCTTCATGTTTAGCGGTTAAAGATGCTTGTTTGAAATTTAATTATCAATTAATCATTCCAGAATTGTCTATTCTCTGTCAGTGTCAGCCAATAAATGTAATAATCTGCACTTTCTTTTTTTCATTTTAGCTGTTTTCAGCTTAACCTTTAGACAGGTCATTGCTGCTTTTGCTTGACATTTATTAACTTTTTATAAAGTAATTATTACTAGGACAAAGCAGCCTGGTAGTGACTCCGTGTTTATTCACTTCATTTAAACGAGAATTGCGTATATTCTTAAGAATGATGCATTAAAAACTCATCACATCCTAATCTGACTAGTCTATTTGATTATTAGCAGAACGATTCTATCAATGCATAGTTGGAATGCTATGTATTTAATTTTATATCTTTCTCTTGGCTTTAACATTGAAAAGATCATTATATCTATTCACAGTAATTTGATTCATCATTCAACTGATATTTGAGATCATCTAATATAGATCATTATGTAAGTAATCTTTGCTTGATGAAAGTTGTTTGTGAGTAAATTTCTGTGTTGATTCACTTTCCATGGATTCACACTTAAAAAAAAAAAAAACACTATCAAGACGTGGGAAAAGATTGTTTAATGTCACATTTTTAAATTATCTCTGATAAAAAATTTTCAAAACAATACTCAAATTATTTTTCAGAGGAACTGCTATGATTTCAAAAGCAAAAGCCCAAAAATCTAGGCAGAAACCATGATTAGGGATAAGACATTGAGCCCAGAGTGGTAACCTGGCTCAAAAATGATGTAATTACCAAACATTTTCAACTCCACTTCAGAAAAGTCTCTTAAGTTCAAATCTCTCTTCCGTGGTGCTGCTGCCATTGTCGCAATTCAAACTCTTCTCAGATGGACAATCTTATTAGTGACCTTAATTCCAGACTCTCCATCTCCCTCAGAAACAAGGTTTCCTACTTTAAAATCTCTGCTGGCTTCTTGCTGGTCACTGGGAAATGAAAACAGGCTCTCTTGGCATGTAGCCCTTCATGCCACAACCAATCTATCATACAGACCCTACTCTGACTTTTCAAGGTCAAAGCCAATGTCCTATTTGCCTTTTTACCTGCACCATATAACCCAGTGCAGAAACACAGTAGGCCCTTGTATTAGTTTCCTATGGCTACTATAACCAATTACCACAAACTCTGTGACATACAACAACGGAAATTTATTTTCTCATAATTCTGGAGGCTAGAAGTTCAGAATTAGTATCACTGAGCTGAAATCAAGGATAGCTCGTAGCCATACTGCCTCTGGAAGCTGAGGGAAAGACTCTGTTTCTTGCCACTTCCAGCTTCTGGGGGCTGCCACATGCCTTGGCTTGTGGCCACGTCACTCCATCTCTATCTGCATGGTCACGTCACCTTCTCCTCTTCTGTCTGAGTAATCTCCCTCTCTGCCTCTCTTTTATAAGGATGCTTGTAATGACATTTTGGACCCACTCAGATAATCCAAGATGTAATGTCCCATATCAAGATCCTTAACTTAATTCTATCTACGAAGACACTTTTTCCATATGATGTAACATTTACCTGTTCCAGGAATTAAGGGCTAATATCTTCGTGGGCCATTATTCAGCCTCTTAGAGGATGCAGTACATGTTTTAGACTTATTAACCAACATCTTTACCCTTAAACTGATTCATTCAGTCAATAAACTTGTCATGGAAGGTGAGTGGAAGGATATGCACCACACTGTTAACAGAGGTCATCTGTGGTGAATGGGACCCAAGTGAGGGGAAGGGAAAAGTCTCAGTATCAATACTTTTTACTTTAAACACTTCCTTAATTTTAATAGTTTTTAACATATCTTTGCATTATGAAAAATAACTAAGCAATAGTAACTTTCTTCATAATTGCCACACCAAGATGTCTGTCATTAGGTGAATGGACAGATAAACTGTGGTACCTCCAAGCAATGGAATATTACTCAGACCTAAAAAGAAATGAGGTCTCAAGCCACACAAAGACATGAGGGAAACTTAAATGCATATTACTAAGTGAAAGGAGCCAATCTGACAAGGCTCCATACTGTATGATTCCAACTATGTGACATTCTAGAAAAAGGCAGGAATTAGGGAGGAGGGAGAGATGAATAGGTGGAACACAGAGGATTTTTAGGGCAGTAAAACTATTCTCTATGATATTATAATGGAGGATATATGTCATTATACATGTGTCAAATCTCATCAAATGTACAACCCCAAGGGTGCCCATTAATGTAAACTATGGACTTTGGGTGATACTGACGTGTCAATGTAGGTTTATCAATGATAACAAATGTACCACTGTGGCGTGGGATGTTGATAACAGGGAGGCTGTGCATGTGTGGAGGCAGGGAGTTTTTGGGAACTCTTCACACTTCCCACTCAATTTTGCAATGAGCCCAAAACTGCTCTAAAAAATAAAGTCTATAAAAAAAATAAGCAAGCAAACAGATGCATGTATTTAGTACATAAGAATTCGAAACACAAAATGATTTCAGATGCAATGGTTCACGTCGAGGAGCCTGACCTATCAACAAATGATTCAATGCACTGTGATGCGTGCAATGAGAGAAGAACTGCTTAGAAGCTAGTGGTGGTAAAACCTTGGTCCTCATGAGAAAGATCCAGAATGGACCTATAGATTTGGGATTCATCATCAAGAAGGAAATGGTTGGAGTCATGAAAATTATGAGAACAATTTAAGAAATTATTGAGGGCCTCTTGTCCAGTCCATGTACTTGTCTTCCAAATAACTTGTAGTATAGTTAGACAGACAGACACATATCCCAGTAATGTGGTAAATGCTAATATAAAAATATGCACAGAGTGCCTTTGGGTAAAAGAGAGAAACACTTAGCCCAGGTTCATGGAAGGGGTAGAGTAGAATACCAGGCACGGAGTATCAATCCCAGGGGAGTGGAACATGGTGTACCCATTACCAATCCCAGGGGAAGGACTCCAAACACTTCTGCATCTTGGTGTCAGAGTCACCAAGGAAAACACAACGATCAAGCACTGGATGGAACAAGGCTTTACTTACTCATTCTTTACTCTTCTCTATAGAAGAGACACAGCAAGATCAGCTCCAATAGCACGCATCCATCTCTCATGGCTAGCAAGTCCCTCTCCCCACACCCCAGCAGCTGACGCAGGGCAATCGTCCTACAGGAACCTCTCTCGTACTACAGCAAAAGGACCCCAACTCCTCCCCCACGAACAGTGACATACTGCAAGCTGGAGCATGGTATGCATCACAGCTGGAGCATGTCTAAGGGCTCCTGAGGTACACACCTAAGCAGAACAAAAGAACATTTATGGAGCATGAAACAGGGAAAAGTATTCCCACGTAAGGTGATACACTGCGCACAGGCTGTGTGGGCTCTTTCTCTCTTGGTAAGGAAATGTTCCGGGCCCCAGGCCCATTCTTATGCAGCTTGGTGGAGGTTGAAAGAGTGCATACAAGAGATTGCCTTTCCCAACAGAAGGCCTGTCAAGTTTACGGGAAGCTTTCTGAAAGAAATGACAACTGATCTCATTCTTAAAGATT
This sequence comes from Equus quagga, assembly GCF_021613505.1. NCBI lineage: Eukaryota > Metazoa > Chordata > Mammalia > Perissodactyla > Equidae > Equus > Equus quagga. The sequence continues at coordinate 7,307,368 of NC_060281.1, forward strand.
AAATAAGAAACACTTATTTAATTTTATTTATGTGAAGAAGAGGAAGATTTAGGGAAAGGATGTGCTAAGCAGAGGGAAGAGCTCAGTAAAAAGGCATGGAAGTGTAAATGGGTACTAGGAACTACACGGGCTTCAATACATCCTTGAAGGAAGAATGAAGCATTTGGTCTAAGGGAGCCGAATAAGAGGCTGAAAAGTGTGCAAGGACAAGCTGGGGAAACTGGACTTCACGCCGTAAGGGATGAGTGGGTTGGTAGGGACACCTTACTGAAAGATGCCGGCTAGACTGAGAGCAGAGTGGGATGAAGATCAGAATAGATCAAACCCCGCATTAGTCTTAAGATCCTCCAGAAAGTGTGTAGGTTCACAGAATGACCGGGACAGCTTAACCAGCTGTGTCCTAAAGTTATTGCTTTTATTCATAGGGGATTTAGTTTCTGACTCCAGCTCTGCTGCTAACTAGCTGTTATGACTTCATAGTTCTCCATTCCTTCATGGCTAAAATAAAACAGATGTTAAGTTAAATGATCATTTATGGCTCCTAAAATCCAAAATGCTGATTCGCTGATTATGCCTACAATTTCTCTTATATCATGCAATAAGGAATCCCATAGTACAATTCATATGATAGTAGCTTGATACACTTTTAGTTGATTTGATTAACAACTGATGCAAGATGAAATCATTGAGATTGAGCAAAAAGATGTTATCTAAATTTTAAATAGGATATATCCTCAAATATTTATGCTAAACCCCTCTGTTCTTTTTTCAAAAGCCAACAAAAGTACCTTTTATTTCCCCGTTAGTTAAGGTCGCCTTGGTGTGGATCACTTAATGGTCTGAGTATATTCTCATTGTACTCCACACACAACACAGAGAAATAAAACTGGGATTAAAATTCCTTAGAACAAGTAAGTGTATTTACATATTTGAAGCTTACATTAATATGTAACTGATCCTCATGCCTGCAGATGCTGTCTCACTGGTGGGCCCTTGTTCCATCATATAGGTCAACTATTTGCATTTTATGATAATAAATGAGCCAGACAGTGTCCTGACCTACCTGCCCTCCCAATGTCTGATCTGAAGGAGAATAAAAGCAATTAAATGTCTAACTATATTCCATTAGCGAAAAGTAAGAAAACGTTTTGTGCCAAATATAAAAGCTACCTCACCATTTACACTCAGATTTAATTTTCCCAGGTTCACTTTCCTTCTGTGATAATATTCAACACTCTGAAACTCTTGCTATTGCACTTTCTGCACTTTTGAAAAATGTCAACGCTCAATCTTATAGCATTTGATTTAACACTTTTGGGGGCACTTTCAACCTTTCATAATTTATAGTCAACACCCAAAAATGTGTGATAGGTACAGTTAAGGTAGCAGTCAGAATAAAAGGTCAGTATATAGATTGACGTATTATAAGACATCAATAAAGCTAATGGGCCAAAAAATTCAAAGCAGAAGCTATTTCTATAACACCTCATCATGTCGTTATACCTTATTACCAAATCCCTAAAGAGTTTATCATTTTGAAAATGTGCTCTGTTGCAACTTGCATAACGTTACTTACTCCTGGAGCCTTCCAAATATTTAATACAGCGATCTAAAGTAATAATATCAAATTTTTTCAGAGCGCAACCATATATGCAGTTTTTTTCTCTTCTTGCTTAGTCTGTACAGACTGTGACATTTCCAACTGTGACTTGATTTCATATTATCTAACCTAGAAAATGGAGAATAGGTCTTGTTTTGTAGACAAGATGTCTTAAAATACAAACTTAAAATGTCATTTTAATCCCATGAAGTGTACTCAAAGGAAAATTCAATTCTCTTTGAAATAAAACAGGTTTAAGATGATCCTTGTATGACTCCTGCCAGTAAATAAAGAGCTGTTTTCTTTTGCTCAATAAAAAACATACAGATTAGATGATCTAGACACTGTTACGTCAAGGCATGGCACGAGGCACTGAGCATCGAGCTTCCTTGTTTTACTCTAGATACCAGGAATCTCAGATGCCAATTCTTAAGGTCCTTTGTAGGTCTTGAAGCCATGTCATTTAAGAGATGCCTCATCTGAAGACAGCTCAGTTTGAAAAGACTGTCAGGCACTGATTTCTTGTGCAAAAAATATTTGCTATTAACTATCTACCATTCATATTGGAAGAAGAATATTCCCCCCAATGAGTAAAATCATAACAAATACCTACATCTAAAAAAATTGGAGAGACTCGGTTCAATACAAAGACTCCCTTTTTACTCCCAAAGTGCATCAGCTTCTTGCAGTGGAAATATTGTGGAAGGGTAGAAACCAGGTCACCAGAGATGGGCATCATAATTATCTAGGAACTTGTTAAAAATATACATCCCAGTTCCCATGCCCACAATTCTGCTTCCAGAGGCTCCATGGTGGGGTCTACAGATCTGTATTCTTGACAACCTCTGATAGCAATTCTGATGCAAAACTAACGTTAAGAACTACTAATCTAAACTAAAATCTTGGAAGATATAGTCATGTCTTATGTGTCTTTCCATCCTCAAGGCCCTTCTGTACCTGACACATGTCAAGACTTCAAAAATATTTACTGAATATCTGAATGGATAAGGGAATGGCATCAATGTGTCAAAAGAGAAATTACTTCTGGCCATGGGTATCATTGAGAAGGTGGCATTGAAGCAGTCCTTAAAGTAAGAAAATAATGTTTAGTTCTGTACTTAAGAAGAAGAAAGCACTGAGAATAGATTTTTATGGAGCGGTTACAGGACAGTAGGCAGATATTTTTGGGTGGGAGAACATCCAGCCTCTCAACCCGTACCACAAAAGCAGCAGCCTACTTGGCCAGCAGTTGAGGTCTGCCCCAGTGCTCTTGAATTACTCCCAGGCTTTCAGTGCCTCATGGAATATGTGCATCGCCACTGCACCACAAAAAAAGCTTAATTACTATTTATGAAACATATAATTTGTGATTAAGATATTGGAGGATATTAGATTTCCATTTGGAAACTACACTTCAATTGGTGTTAATTTAGCCATGTAATTTAGCGTGAGACCCAAATGGAAAGAACAGCCAAATACAAATTTAATAAAAATGGAAGTGTGCCACATAGCCAATAAAGTATTTCTTCACAGGAGCAATGCTAAGGGCTTTAAGATATATGATTTTAATAACAGCTGATAAAGTAACTTAAATTAATATTCACTCTCCACTAACATAAGTTATATTTTCAAAAACAACAATACCCTCATGAAAGAAAGACTCCTCCTGTCCAGGAATTCATGCGGTACAGTATAGATTGATGTTTCACTGTGCTAATAAAGTGTACTTGATAACTTAAATGGAAAAATGTGTCCAAAGTATTCTTTATTGACCACCTAAGATTTCAAAAATCAGGTTGTGATGGACTATCTGAAAAATCGCTTGATATGAAAGAAGCCTTCACATTCTTAATAATTGCAAAACCAGTTTATATTTTGCTCGTCAAGAACCAAACTCGGTCAAGATTTTTTTTAAGTCTCTATTTAAGGATAACTTACATACAGTAAAGCAAGTGAATCTCAAGTACACCTCCCAATGAATTTTTACATATGCGTAAACCCATGTCATCACAGCCCCGATCAGGATACATAACATTTCCCAAACCCCAGAATGAGCCCTTGCTCTCCCTCCCAGGCGATTTCCTCTCTCTCAAAGGTAATCACTGTCGTGTAAGGAGATTTTAGTAAAACTAAAACTAAAGAGTGGAAAACTATCAGCAAAAGAAAGCTCCATTTAAAATTTCAGAAATTTTTGTCTCTTTCCATTTACTTGATAGAAACTTTACATATATCTCTTTAGTACTAAGAACACCTTAGGAGACTGTTTGACATATATGTTCTTAAAAGAAAAATATTACATTCTATGTTTTATTATCTCACCTTGAAAACACATAGAATTTCATTCATTCATTCCTTCAGCACATGTCTATTGGGTAACATATGCTGGCCATCGTCCTGGCTCTAAGAACACAACTCCTGGTAGCACTGGAAGGATTCTGCTCTCCTGGAGCCTACATTCAAGGTGCAGACAGTACATAAGTAATCAAATACAGCAATAAAAAAATAAATAGGAACATTTCAAAAGTGATCAGTTGTAATAAACATGTTGAAAGTAATGCAATGAAGAGAGGTGAGCAGTCTGTGAGCAGCATTAGATTCAAGGAAAGACTCCCTCAGGAGATACATTTAGGCTAAAACTTAACCATGATAAGGTACCAGCCAAGCAAGGATCTACCAAAAGGGAAGAAGGCTCCAGGCAGAGCACAAAGGGCCCAAACGGGGAGAAATGTGGAAGGTTTGCAAAACAGAAAGATTAGGACCAAAGCTTGGGTTCCCCTCAAAAGCAGAGGTTGTATCACAGGCTTAGGTACAAGCCACTTATTGGAGGTGGTTCCAAGGAGCAAGTGAAGGGCTGGGGACAGTGAGACAGGTGATGGAAGGGGAAGTTATGGAGTCACCACTCGGGTGATGGGGCTCAACTCTGCAGCGTCCTCCAGAGGAGCCTACGGAAGGCCTGCCGGCAGCGTCCAACCGCCACTGTCTGAGGCTGTGCCTGCAGCACTGACCGTGCTCTTTTGGGCTCTGTTTGCATAGTGGTAGAAGGGGCCCGTGAGAGGTCCTGAGTCCAAGGCAAAAATGATTTACACTCTTCTCGTGGTGACAAGTTGTCCAAGTGGGATGAGTCTGAGTTCCCAGGGACTGTCCAACGCAGCCGCATCTGGAGTCCGTTGGGCCGAGGAGATGTGACATGGCACATCCAGGGCAGGGGAAGCAGGAGCCCAGTGATTAGGTGGGAAGAGGTGAGTCAGAGGGGGAAGCAGAAGCCAGATTGAGTCCAGCCCCGTGGGCTCTGGCGAAAGCGTTGGATTTTGTCCAAATGTAATAGGAAGCCGTTGCTTTAAAAGCTAGGGAGTGTTGTGACTGGTGACTGGCCGAACACATTGAACGAAGGAAGGTGATCACTGTGTTACGATGTACAGTAGGAATTTTTAACAGAGTACTGCCTTCATCAACTGATGGAGGAAAACCACACTGATTATGTTTAAGTTAAATGTCGGGTATATTTCGATATAAAGTCAGAGACATCCTTGCACGATCTAGCCTAGGTCAAGTCCCTCCCCTGTTCTGAACTCTAGGCAAGATGGCTGCTTTTGAGTACATCAGGCTCTCTCCCATCTTGGCCTTCGTACATTTGGTTCACTGTTGGAAACACTCCCCACTCTTCACCTAGCCTGACTCCTTGTTGTATATTTCAGTTTAATTATTAATTCCACCGAAAATCCCCTGCTGACCACCTTCTAAAAGAAGCCCCCTGCTGTCCTCTCCTGCAGCACCATGTGATATTCTTTCTTACCACTGAACATAATTTGTAATTTTATAGTCCATTGCTTAATTCCCATCTCTCCATTCAGACTGTAAATTCAATACCAAATGGACAATACATATTTTATTCACCACAGTGTGACAGTGCCCAGCAGTGTCTGGCATAGAGAAATCTGTAACTGTTTGTTGAGTGAGTGGATGAATGAATTATTCAAGATAAAAGCAAAGCAGCTGTGGTCAAGGCCGGGTAGAGGGCGGAAGGCCTGCCCGGTGTCCCTCGCGGAGGTCTACAGAATACCTTCAGGAACTTTCGTGCAAAATCAAACACAATGTGACAGCCTTGCATTTGGCAAATGTTATTTCCTTGAAAAATATTTGTCTGAAGCTATTTATTGGAGACCTGAGTGACACCTTGTGTAATAAAATAGAGTATCTCTTAAACAGTCTGTTTTATATATTACGATACACCTTCATACCCAGAAGTTTCCTGGGGAAACTGGGACAGTCATTAACAATACTTTTGATAATAAATGACTCCTCAGCAACTGACAGATTAGCTAGTTCTTTTTTGTTCTTTTTTTAGAAGGAGGAAACTTGATTGTAGATATCCAAGGTTGAAAGCAGCTGCAGGATTTTTCAATTAAAAGTTCTACTGTGACTCTTCTTTCTCGTGTGAAGGGCTGAATCAGTTTCAGGAAAATGCTGACATAGGATTAAGATAAATTGCGTCCCGTCTTTAAAACCTCAGTGGAATAATCCAGCTCTCTCGGTCCTGAGGACGGCAACAACTCCCTATGCTTGATTAGACGAGCAAACAACTCTTTGTCCCTTGACCTGCATATTTGCTTTCTATTTTACTTTAATTAGATTTAAAACAACTAAGATAAATCAAGATTTTCTAACCCATTTTGCACTTTCATGTAAATAAAATCTATGCCAAAAATTCAGCTCTGCTCTAAGAGCAATAGAAATAACTTCTCCATGCTGAAGACTAATATTTTGCATATATGTGACATGGATGGGGAGGGAGAGAGATGACTTGAAATGAAATGAATTCAAGTTAAGATTTAATTAATTCTGAGAAAAAGATATTTAAATATGTGTCTATTCAATTACAATTTTAAGTTGCATAGAAAATTTTAATCCAGCTTGAACTGATTGGAAAATTTGCCACAACTAATAACTCATATATGTTATTTGCCAGGAAATAAAACTTTTTAACCAGGAGATAATTCAAACCAATGAAACAAAATTTCAAAGGATTCTTACTAAAAAATTAAAAATAAAAATTGCCTCTGGCATTCAGAGAGCTGCTCTGTGCCATAACCTGTACCAGAAGAAGGTTTTCTGAACCCAATAGGTAATCCTTTCCCAAACCAGTTCTATTTCTGTGCTACAGCGAGCCTCGCAGCTCTGGATTTGTGGAATGAAGCAATTTAGGAATTGCTTCCTGCAGATGGAGACGCATTTTATGGTGAATCATTGGAGCTTTAAAGATAACAAACTGCTAGAAAAGAGGCTTACAATGATCCCCCCAAATACTGAAATCTTATCTAGTCCATCTGATAGAGCAATTGAGGGAAAGAAACTAATGGAAACTGTTGAAACAGCTGGGAAAACTGACTATTCCTTTTATTTTCATCCATTTAATGTAAAAGAAAATTGTCACATCTAATAGAGTGTCCAAAAAAAGTGTCAACTAGGTATAAATGCCTTTTAAAACTGTCCTTTACCGTCCATAAGGTCACTGAGCTGAGAAGTTGCGTCCAGCCGAAGCACCTTTTGATGAAGTCTGGCCATTGTACACGGTTTTCAAAGAAATAGCGTGGTCTGTTCTCACGTCGTGTCAACCGATTCCAAGAAGAGATTTGATCTTTTCCAGTGCAAATAAGTCGAAAACTTATACTTTTAATTGAAAAAACCTGAAGCCATTTTCAGTGTCTTGTATTTAAAACTCAGATTATCCCTCTCAGGGTTAAAGAAAAAAAGAAAAAGGAAAAAGCAGCACACGTATCAAAGGGAGCAGAGAGCGATCTGGAGCTCTTTTTTCAGTCCTCTGAGTTTTGTGTCTCAGCTTTATCAGCTTAACATAAAATATTACTCTAAGATCATGCCCTAAACACATGTAAATTAGAACCCTAATAAAATGTTTCCAGATAATACAGTAGTTGAAATCACAGCCTTCCTACTTCAGAATTAATATTAACACGGGAATTCTTTATGTCTAATTAGTGCATTCAGTATAACAACAGGCCAAGGGAAATATTATGACCCCAAGCAGAGGGCAACCTTCCCCTAGTTTGCTTGGGATCGACCCCATCTACTCCTAGAGTTGTGGCATCGTGTCCAGTTTAGCATACATCCCAGATGTTTCATTTTATAATGAATTATCAGCATCAGCTTCATCAACAGTTGCATGAAAATGAGCTGGAATGCTATCTGTTCAGTCAACTCTCCCTCACGGGCATAGCTTTCATCTTCACAGCCGTCACCAAGAAGCTAACCAAATTGTCGTCAGGAATAACAGCTATTTCATGTATGGTAATTGTAGCTATAAAAGAAAGAGTATGTGTTCATCTAACCTTAAAAAGAACTTTGTCATACCGTGTTGCTGCACACATCAGGATCTTTCCATGCACTGATAAAAAAGGCATAATGGATAAATGGTGCAACCTTTCTTATTTCCTTGATAGGGTAAGTGGCCAGTCCAGGACTTTAAATCCTTTAGATATTTGAGTCAAAGTTCATTTTCCTTCAGTTGCCTCTTCCCCAACACCAACTAGCATTGGAATCCATAGGTTCTCTTAATTTTAATCAAAACCAAATTATTTTTACATTCATAATTTATTTTGACACTACCTACCATATTCTCTAGGATATCCATGGATGCTTCAAATAATATATGTATTAAAATGACCTCATTATATTCCCACCTACTCTCTGAATCTGTATTCTTCACTTCCAAGAATGGCATCAAAACCTTCTCAGTTGTCCAATTATCAAGTTAGACAGATATTTTTCCTCTAAGCATCTATGAATCATTTCTCTCCATGCCCACTTCCATTGGGTTTATCTATGATTTTTTTTTAATTAATTTTTGAGGTAACATTGGTTTACAACAGTATATGAATTTCAGGTGTACATCATTATATTTCAATTTCTGTGTAGACTATGTAGAGGAGGAAGACATTTCCCCTACCTGCTCTGGGTCCCTCTGGCCGGACATCAAATTAAATTCACATGAGACAGAACAATAGAAGAAAATTAAACAAAGCTTTATAACATGTATACATGGGAGAGGCTCAGGCAAACTGAGCAACTTGCCAAAATGGCGGAAGTTCTCACCTTAGATACCACCTTCAGCTAAAAGACAAAAGGAGAATGTTGGCAGTGGGGGGAGTCAGTTATGGGAGCACAGTAAACAAGAGTAAGATTAATATGCAGATTTAAGTCCCTGCCTTCCACTTGGATAAGAGTTTCTAGAGATAAGCTCATCCCTCCTTCTTCCTGTACAGAGAGGGAGACACCTTTACAGATGGGGATTTCCTTTACAAATGTAAATATCTCTTACAAAGCGTTTCTGCTTTTCAGAGTTTCTCATGTTTGCAGTTTTTAAAAGTAACCAGCCCAAAATAATCCTCATGCCAAGGAGACATATCTTGGGGTGGCCAATTCCAGTCCTCCACAACTACTCCATGTTCACCACCAAAGGTCTAACTGCCATCCTTCACCATACACATGTGCCCCTTAACTCCTCCCTCCCGCCCCCTCCCCCCTTCCGCCCCCTCCCCCCTTCCCCTCTGGTAACCATAACCTATTTGTTCTCTATATCTGTGTGTTTGTTTGTTGTGGTCATTTTTTACCTTCCACATGTGAGTGAGATCATAGGGTATTTGACTTTGAGTATCTGACTTATTTCACTTAGCATAATGACCTCAGTGTTCATCCATGTTGTCATAAAAGGCAAGATTTCATCTTTTTTTATGGCTGCGTAATATCCCATTGCATATATATGTATATATACCATCTCTTCTTTATCCATTCATCCATTGAAGGGCACCTAGGTTGCTTCCAAGTCTTGGCTATTGTGAATAATGCTGCAATGAACATAGGGGTGCATGTATCTTTTTGAATTAATGTTTTCATGTTCTTTGGATAAATATCCAGAAGTAGAATAACTGGATCATATGGTATTTCTATTTTTAATTTTTTGAGAGATCTCCATACTGTTTTCCACAGTGGCTGCACCAGTTTGGATTCCCACCAGCAGTGTACAAGGGTTCCCTTTTCTCCACATCCTCTCTAACACTTGTTATTTCCTACCTTGTTAATTACAGCCATTATGATGGGAGTGAGATGATATCTCATTGTAGTTTTGATTTGCATTTCCCTAATAATTAGTGATGTTGAACATCTTTTCATGTGCCTGCTGGCCATCTGTATATCTTCTTTGGAAAAACATCTGTTCAGATCCTCTGCCCATTTTTTGATTGAGTTGTTTGTCGTTCTAACTTGAGTTGTATGAGTTCTATGTTTTTGATATTAAGCCCTTATCAGATATATGGTTTGCAGAGGCAGAAGCTTTTCAGTTTGATGTGGTCCCATTTGTTTATTTTTCCTTTTGTTTCCCTTGCCTGAGGAGACATGATATTCAGAAAGATATTGGTAGGACCAATGTCAAAGACACTGCCTGTGTTTTCTTCTAGAAGTTTTATGGTTTCAGCCCTTATATTCGAGTCTTTGATCCATTTTGAGTTAATTTTTGTGTATGATGTAAGAAAATGGTCTGCTTTCCTTCTTTTGCATGTGGCTGTCCAGTTTTCCCGACACCATTTATTGAGGAGACTTTCCTCTCACTATATTATGTTCTTGGCTCCCTTGTCGAAAATTAGCTGTCCGAAGATGTGTGGGTTTATTTCTGAGCTCTCAATTCCATTCCATTCATCTGTGTTTCTGTTTTTGTGCCAGTACCATGCTGTTTTGATTACTGTAGCTTTGTATATTTTGAATTCAGGGAATGTGATCCCTCCAACTTTGTTCTTTTTTCTCAGGATGGCTTTGGCTATTCAGGGACTTATGTTGTTCCATACAAATTTTAGGATTCTTTGTTCTACTTCTGTGAAAAATATCCTTGGGACTTTCATAGGGATTGCACTCAATCTATAGATCACTTTAGGAAGTGTGGACATTTTAACTATATTAATTCTTCCAATCCATGAGCATGGAATATCTTTCCATTTTTTGTGTGTGCCTTCTTCTATTTCTTTCAGCATTTTGTAGTTTTCAGTGTACAGGTCTTTCACCTCTTTGGTTAAATTTCTTCCTCGGTATTTTATTCTTTTTGTTGGGATTGTATTCTTGATTTCTCTTTCTGCTATTCCGTTGTTAGTGTATAGAAATGCATCTAATTTTTATGTTGATTTTTTACCCTGCAACTTTGCTGTATTTGTTTATTATTTCTAGGAGTTTTTTGCTGGCTTCTTTAGGATTTCCTATATATAAAATCATGTCATCTGCAAATAGTGACTATCTACACTTCCACTTGGATTTCTTTAATAACCTCCTCCCAACTGGCTTCTCTGTGTCCAGTCAGAGACAGAAGCCACATAGCAACTTAGGAAAGTTTAATATGAAGAATTATCAACTAGTAACAGAAGATTAACTCCTAAAAGGTAGAGTATATTAAAGAGTTTAGGTATAGTGAATGTAGGGAGCAATCTTTACTTCTGGGGCTGAGGAATAACACTCAAGGAGGGAACAAATTTGGAACACACACACACATATCGTCTGGTGTTTAAGCCACCTTAGAGAGTGGGTGGTCATTGGATGTAGAAAAGTTCACTGAGGTGCCACAGGCCAGAATTGGGAAAGAGGAAGCTATCCACTGAGTGCTGAAGAAACGTACTAGGAAGTCACCTGCTGGGGGGCTGCTGAAACTTACTGGTAGGTGGTCCTCTGGGCTGCTAGGGACCTCACTGAGAAACCAGCCACAGGGCTGCCTCTGAACTTACAAGAATTTCTTCCAATGGGAGCCTGTGAATCTCTGTGAAAAACCACCCACCACAGAGCCAGCAGAACTCCCTGGAAAGCCACTTAGGGGTACTGCTGAAATTTGCTGGAAATCTGCCCACTGGGACACCTGAGTCTAGCGGGAAGCCAGCTGGGGCATGGGCTGAACACTCTTGCTGGGAATTCACCTGAGGAGGTGCTGCTGAAACTTGCTGAGGGTGAGCACCGCTGGATTCCCTGCACACGCCCCCACCAGGAGTAAGAAGAGGAAAGGACATCAGAAGTAGGAAAAGAAACCCCTTCTTCTCTCAGTGTATTTTCCACGCTGTAGCCCCAGAATGATAATTCTAAAACACAATGTGATTATTTCTCTGCCCAAAACCCTTCAATGTAGTAAAAGGAAAGAAGGTTGGAGAAATAAGTGCAGGAAGAGATGATGTGGGAAGTTGAGGGCTGATGTTGATGACTGCAATTTTATCTATAGAATAGGAAATGAAGTTGTCTCCCGTGAGCATGGGACACAGGGCTTAGAGATTGGGAAATATCTGAACCATTTTATAGACAGAGGAAATGAGTCAAAGCCAAAATGAATGCAAACATTTTGCCAAATGCGTTGGGAATGTTATCTGGACAAAGATAAATGTGTAGGATATGCTATCGGGCGGAAGCTGCATGAGATGAAGATCTGAACTGGGTTTGAGACTGAAGAAATAATCTCTTGTACAGGGGATAGATTTTTTTTTTCATTTTTGGGGGGATTAAATATTGAGTGACAAATTTGATATTGTTCCTTCTAATTGTGTGCCAAACTTTGTATCCGGACCTCAGAAATATAAGCTAAATATACCACGTGGTTCAAAGGGTAGCCATTAAATATCTTGCTAGTCGATAATCTCTGGTCTATGTTGTTCAAGACACTGACTCTGGATAAGGAGATATGGGGCAGTTCCAGATGTCACCTCTTGTCCTAAGTGGCAGACACAAACTATAGTTTGAGAGCAAGCCTGATGAATCAACATATTTAAAAGCAGGAAATCCTCTCAATTTCTTGCTTTTTCCCAACCCCAAATTAGAGCATAAAGACTTGACAAAAGGAAGGACTTGGAATGAGAAATTGGAAAAAAATAGGTTTCTTGTTGCAGGAATTCCTGCCGTGCAGGAATGTAGCAATGCTCATAAAGAATGTTTCAGTGTTCATAAATGTGTAGCTTGACTATTAACTATTGTAATTTACTATTCCTTATGTTTGTAAGGAATAAATTTCCCCCCACAGCAATTTCTGTAAATAGTTCTTAGTATCAGAAAAGAACAACCATCAACATTGTGTGTCGTGTCTCCACCTCCCTGACTGCAGTTGAATTCACCGTGGGAACAGCTGAGTGGAAATTGCGTGTATGTGAACATTGCTGAGGTCCAGGGACTGGGGGAAACAGCACTTTGTTGGCTTAAATAATTCAAGAGAATTTTTTGTTCCTTTTTAGTAGGAGTTAAAATAGCATTTTAAAAGCTTATACCAACTCTTCTAGCCTTAAATAGCCTCCAGATAGCCACCTTATCTGTACAGGAAATTATCTGAGACCTCCGTGCTCCATCAGCGCTGCATTACTCCTTCTGTTCTATTAAATGCTGCCCAAATTGCCCTTACAGTGCAGGGGACCAGAGACTGGCTGATTGTTGCTTGGGCACAAAGTCTAATCTTAAGACCCTGAGATTTTTTTTTAATTGGGGGAGGTGATTTTAGACATTGAGATGATGCATTCATTCTACAGTTATCAATGCATCATTTCATTTTCTCATCCACCAGTACCCTCCACTTCTGCCTCCCTTCCCAGCCCACTTCTCTTTGTACCAGATTCTGTTCTATTGCTCTTATCCCACCATTAACTAATTCGGATTCAACTAATTCTAAGTTTAATCTATGCCCACCTCCTTTCCCTAACATGTAACAAGCAGCTGACGATGCCAAGTACTGTTGCTAGGCGCATTCTCATGGGCATCTCATTTACCTTATTTAGATTATGGCCACTTTCACCATGTTAGCTCCCTGTTCTGGGTTTGATATTTTCTGAGGATCCTCCCTTGGAAGTACAACTTTAAACTCCATTTCATAAGGACTAGTGGGTCACAAGGCAAAGAAATGGAAACGATATTTGTTGCTGCGAAGGAAATGTCTGATGATCTTTCTTTACCAATGAAGACCTTTTCACAAAGGAACCATGGCTTGGGGAGAGAGAGAGAGATCACAACATAAATTCAGTTTTTCTTTACAAAATAAACGCAAGATTGAATTGGGCAGATTCTTGAACAAGAAGAAACAAAAATATGTTTATATTGTTTGTAAATTATCTCTGTTTTATGTCACATTTCATCACGTGAGTCTATCACTTTCACTATTGCTCTTATCCTTTGTCATCTTCTTCATATCTGCCTTTAGTAATATCTCTTCAGATAAAGAAGAAAGCTCCTGAAACAGGAAGACATTTCCCCTGAGTTCTCTGTTGATGGGTATTTTATATAGACTGTGTTTCTCCGAGTTCACTTTCTAGATCACCTTAAGCTGATTTTGGTTTTGCAATTTTTCTCTATTATTTTCATGTTTGGCTACTTTTAAAGAGAAAAAGTTAAAAGTGAAAAGTGTCAAATATGAAGGTGTGCCTTACTGCAAGAAATAACATCCTTTCCGGCAGCTGTGTCTTAGAGACAAAGGAAAACTATCCGTGCTGCTGGCGCACCGGGTCTCCACACGCACAGCTGACAATCCAACTAAAAGGAGTTCAAATTTTAAGGGAGATTGTGAGGAGCGGAGGAGGTACTGCTTTGCCGTCCGCAGACCCCTCTGTGATGCTGGGAAATCCCTGAAAACAGAATGATGCCTCCACCGGAAGCTCAGCTTCTTGGGGTGGGATCTCATTTGCATCCTTCCTCACGCCTGTGCCGCAGTGCTATAAATAGAAGAGCCTATACAAGGAGATGGGTTATTTCTGCCAGTAGTCATTGTGTTTTTTAGAGATGTCTGGAGACATTGTTCATAGGATTCATTTCTGCACTTTCCTGTGGGAACTCGCCCCCTCTTCACACTGTGGGTGGTCAACTTTGAAATCTGCTAATGACCCATTAGATCCAAAGAGTGCAGAAAGAGTTATTTATTTTTTTAAGTTAATACATGCAGGAGTCCTTTTAGTTCTAAAAGGTTTTCAGGCATCTGGCTGCGTGATGTAAATAAGAGGCATCCTTTTCAAGTCAGCATCTTTGATTTTTTTAATCAGCTAAATTTTCTAAGGATAGTTTTTAATACCTGTGGAAACTTAATGACAGTCATTTGATGTGCTAACCATATTGTGACTTGTAATCAAACACACTGTAGCTGTTAGAGTACCAAAATATACAGCTGTTTGCATACACTTAGGTAAGTGGCATTTTTTTAATAAGCTTTAAAATGACTGTGTTTTTTCCTACTTTGTGTTGTTGTTAAGTGTAATGTACATGCAATAGACTGTAAATAGCACTAGTGAAATAAAACCTCTCTAATCTTTGTACTTTGATGAATAAATACCATGTTTTCAGATAGAGGTTAGTCAAAAGTCAAAATGTAGCCCAAAAAGAGAAATAAAATTATAATGCCCTGGTGTCTTCCTGAGAACACAGTGGTAACTAATGACCACCCAGCTTTTACTCTGGAGAGAAAATTTGTCTCAGGGGAGCTGGCTTAGGCTCAAAGTAGACTATGCAAGAGGAACACCTGATGACATTTTTAAAATCGTGGGTCTCTCTCCAGGCTCCTAAATCAGAATCTCAGGGGGTCAAGGGGAGTCCCAGAATCTGCATTTTAGAAGCCATATGAGAGATTTTCTCATGACATTCTGTGCTACCAGTCCACACTGACATCTGAATCCACATATCACAGAGCTAAGGCCTTAAAATGCTTGCGACCGTCTAAATTTCCTTGTCGCATACCCATGCTGTGCCTCACAGAGGTTAGCTCATGCACTAACGCTGTCTCCTCCCACAAGAGCAGAAGCCAGTCTTACTTATCCCATGACACCTGGCTCTGTCCTTGATGTCAATGCACGGCAAATCCTGGCTCACAGCAGTTGGCAATAAATATGGTGTTCTGGAGTACAGGTTAAAACTTCCCTGCTATCTGGGTTCTTTCTCAAACCTACTTTCAATTCAGAATAATGCCCTGACTTCCTCAGAGGAAGATTTGCAGACCAATTTTCCATATGGCTTGCAGGTCTGCAAATGGTAAGAATTTCTAAACTTTCTCAAAGGGAAAAAAATATATATATTCCATTTGAATATATTTTTCCGTAATAATGAAACAGTGCCAAATAAATTCACAGCAATGTTATGACATTTAAACTGGGCAAAGGAGGGTGACGTTTTAAGCATGGTTTCCGAAAGTCCCATTACAGAAGGTCCTTCGACATCAGAGCACTCCCATTCCTGGTCGACACTGCCATTTGCTTAGGGATGTGGAGAAGTCAAAGTGAGTTATGTGACAGCAAAAACAGCCGACTTGCAAGACTTTAATAAATTGGGATTTAGTAATGGGACCTTTGGCAAGATCGGAATAGGAGAAACTTTTAGGTCTGAGTCTGAGTGTAACGCAGTTGGTACATTGATTTATTAAAGATTGATTTTATTAAAACTATTAAGGAAAGATCTTGCCTTCCAGGAAATGTTTTGGAGCTTGAAGCTACAGTTTGAGGTGAAGTGTACAGAGCACCATCACCTGGCAAGGTTCAGCTGGTTAAAGCTAACTCTTCCTAATAAGGGCTAATGGCATATCAAGATGAGCCAGAGGGAGCCAGATAAGGCGATTTTTTCCCCTTTCATGGAATCTTTTCTATAAAATGTCTGTTTCTGTCTCTGCTCTAGCTGCCTGCTGATGCAGAGATGCAAACAACTATCATCTCTGCATGACTTTATGCAACAACTTCTCCCAACACCTGAAGAAAGCAAAAAGGAAATGAGCCTTGATTTATCAATAGGACGTGATTAAAATGAGTGCTTTCCTTGGTTTTCAACATAAAAATAAAAGTATCTTTCCTGCATTTCAAATCCGGTTAGGTCTATATCACGAAGGCACTTAATTCCATCGATATTTAGATTCCTTTGACATCCATATATGTGGCATTCTCCTTTACGATAAAAACGATAATTTGGTCCTTCCAGAATGCAGCTTTCAAGAGTGGAACACTCCTAGACTTTATCTGTGAACACAGATGCTTAGCATTGAGCTTACAACTCCAAGTTAGGCGAGTGGAGGCACGGTGACATTGGATGTCTCCAGGGCTCCAAACAGCATTAAGTTCCTAACTAACACTTTAAGTCACACCAGAAAGTATCACTGTAGCTGCCAGGTGGCCTGGCCGTGCTTTCCACTATCCTCAGACAAGAAGGAACAGCATCACTCAACCCTTCTCAGAACTTTGTTTTGTGGCCCAGAAGCAGAAGAGTTTGTTTAGGGTGCTTTATAACCATTTTAGCGACATTAACCTTTAATTAATTTTTTCCCAACTCTGAAAATCTATAAGATTCTATATCTGTCTCCTATGTGTAAAGCACTATGCAGGTTGCCATGAAAGTTATAAAAGGACTAAATGGCTGAGCACTTACAGGATCACCTATGTGTTGGCAAAATCTGATGGTCTGAAAGCCTCACACCTCACCAAAGCTAGCTTTGCCTGCTCTCTGCTACATGAACTTTCTGCATGGTGTTTCATCTGTTAACAGAGAAAATTAATATAAAAGAATAGACATTGTTAGAAAAGCAAACCTCTTCAGATTTCAAAGTCAGATATTCACTAGTATGAAAGAAGCTGATACTTTCCTGCAAGCAAATTTATTTTGGATTAAGGGGATTAAAAGATGTAAGGAAGGGGCCAAGACACAAGAAAGATGAGAGGGACAAGAGAACGATTCCATTGTATGGACAAGATCTATGACTAGATTGGGAGGCTGAGTCATGAAGACAAAATATATGCCAGCTTGCTTATTTTCGAGATGGTTCTGGCACCTACTCTTAAGAGCTAACCATCATGTTTGGAAGATAAGATGTAAGCAGGACAAAAAAAAAAACCTTAAAGATCTAGAAGTGGCAAAGTGTGTGGACTAAGGAACAAGGAGAAAGAAAAAAAGGAAGGAAAGGGCATCAATAATAGGCGGAATTCATTTAACTGCAAGTGACAAAACCCCAACTCAAACTGGGTTAAAAAATAAGAAGATGGTTAAAATATATTGGTTCATATAACTGTAGAGTAATGGTGGGGTATGGTACCCAAATGATATGATCAATTATCTATCTTATATTTGCTTTGCTAGGTGTTACTTATTCATCCTCAGCCAGGCTCTCCCTTCTGGATAGGCACATGCTACCAGCAGCTACCAGTTTACCAATCCCAGCAGAGAAAGCCAGTCAGCCTGTATCCATCCCACTTGATTGACATCAAGAATCTGTTTGCCCTTCCCAGTCATCTGGGCTGAGAATGGTGGACGGGTGGGTCGGCAAAGGAAAACTGAAGCTACTGTTCCTTAAAAGGGGGGGAAAGGATGCAGTGAAAGTAGAAGCCACCGTCCCATGTCCCTTGTCCCCTAGAGAAAGCTGCTCCAGCAGGTGAGAGGAGCCTTCCTCCTGAGCTCTGCTTTCACAGCCACTCTCAGCCTGGGGCCACCAGACCAGATTTTAAGCCGGAGAGTTGTGCACTCATTACAGCTCCCACTGTGCCCTCTTTTCAGAATTACCACAAGGGCGGCTCTTGCAGGACTGCGTCCTCAGCTCAGGAAGCTTATCACCAGCTTGAAAGTCTCCTCTGAGCTCTGAGCCTAAGACGGTTTTATCTAATCAACATTTGAAGCCTCTCACGGAGGCAGTGCCACACATATATAACGAAATCCTGAAAAGGCACCTAGTGTGAAATAAAAGATGAGATAAATCGAAAATAAAAATAGATGGCTTAAAACAGAATTCATGGCTTCAGGCAGTCTATAAAGCTGTTAATCTGCTCTCAATGTTGAGTACACAGCTACAAATACTTGAAAGTTGAAAAACACAGAGAGAGAGAGAGGGAGAAGAAAAAACTCCACTTATTGGACAAGATGCAATGATAATTTTGTTTATACGTGTGTGCATGCGTGGATATGCGCCTATAAAAGATCAGTTGTTTCTGATTGATTTTATAATTCCTTTTTCCTTCTCAGTGATAGTGAAAACTGGTTTTGTGAGTGTCCCAGGCTGTCCTCAGGCAAGTTGTGCCAGTTTGCAACTTGTGAAAACAACCCATGTGGAAACGGAGCCACCTGTGTCCCTAAGTCCGGAACAGAGATTGTCTGCCTCTGCCCGTATGGGAGGTCTGGAGTCCTCTGCGCTGACGGTAAGAGCATCTGACTGTTAAGCATGAAGCAGAGGCAGAATGAGATGGAGGGCAGAGCGGTCACTCAGAGGAACACAGCACACTTGACTGATCAAATACGTCAGATCGTTTTCTTGGTTCTCTTCGAGTCAGTTCAGACGAGACCCATTAATGAGACCGATCACTGAGCAGGTATTTCTCATACCCATCAAGTAATTACAAAGGAGGTAATGAGCTTTCCCTGAGGTTAGACTACAGAAAATCTGTTATAAAATCTCAAAGTCATTCTCAAGCTCAAAGAGTGACGAGGAAAATCAGGAGCAACGCGGAAAATCAAACTGTTTTTTGTCGTTTCAGCAAAGATAGGATGTAATATTAACAAATCTTTGTATTGTAGACTAGTTGTTTTTGCTTAAAGATAACAAAACCCTTGACACAGTTATTATATGCCAAGAAACAAAATCACAAATAATAGCCATGTGTCTCTCCTTTGGAAAATCCAGTATGTGGACACCCTAAGGTAAAAAAGGTACAAGAGGCTGTAATGGAAGATTGCTTTAAGAAGCAAATTGCCTAAGAGTGTAATGTTGGCTTTGATATACAGATATAAGTATGTCTGTAAATATTTTCAGCAATAATTCACCCCTTTGGCACTGGAGGTGTTTGTTACCAGATTTTAGAATAAGGATACCAGATGAGCACAGGGCCCTACGCCCCAGGGGAACAAAAGGAAACAAGCAGACCCACCTGTGCTGACTCATCAACGAGCGGGGGCCCCACACCTGATGTAACAAGTAGGAAAATTGGATCTAGAAGAGAGAAGACTCTGTGACTAAAACGTGTTGAAGTTTTTGATATGCACTCTCTAAGGCTATCAAGACAATGGATGTATTTGCAGCTGGAAAAGGGGAAATTAAGAAGTCCTATGAATTTCATTCTGTGAGTGGCAGGGTTATGTGAGAAGTTAGCCAAGTCATTTTTAAAAGAAGCAAAAGCATCATAAACTGGATGGATTGAAGTCTTGTCCTTTCCTATAAAAACATCACGCTTCTTTGATATAATCATTCTATTGTAGATAAAAGCTATTGAAAAATGTAATTGATCACAATAAATTTGATTACTAAGGGATGAATCATCAGTTTTGCTTTCTACTTGAAAATGTCTGACCATATGAAATAAGAAATGAAGATTTATAAGAATGTCTTCACGTATTTATGAAAAGATCATTGTTTAGTCCCATCTCTTGGACTCTTTAGGGTTCCAAAGATGTACAGATTTATGGATCTTTTTTTTTTAAAGATTTTATTTGTTTTCCTTTTTCTCCCCAAAGCCGCCCGGTACATAGTTGTATATTCTTCGTTGTGGGTCCTTCTAGTTGTGGCATGTGGGACGCTGCCTCAGCATGCTTTGATGAGCAGTGCCATGTCCGCGCCCAGGATTCGAACCAACGAAACACTGGGCCGCCTGCAGCAGAGCGCACGAACTTAACCACTCGGCCATGGGGCCAGCCCCAGATTTATGGAATTTTGAGACAGAAAATATTAGACAAATTTTATTAGGGTCTTTGCTGCAGTGTAGGTAAGAAGAAATTCCGACATGGACCCATCCAGAGGAATTTCTCCAAATAATTAGCCTATCATTAATATGTTCCACAAAGGTGACAGATCCATTTGAGATGCCTGCCTTCATAGAGATTATCTTCTAATTGAGGAAATAAAAATGGCTCAAGACACAATATAAAGTTTATGAAAAGAAGTACGAAGGAACAAGAGTGTTGGAGAAAAACTCGGGCAGAGGCACCATTCTAGACTGGAGCTTATCACAGGAACGACTCCAGAAGAGGAGAGATTCATGCCAAGGCCGAAAGAATAAGGAGGACACCATACGAAAAGCTGGAAAAACCATCCAGACAGAGAAGGTTCAGAAAATGGAAGACCCTGAAGAGACAGAGAGACTGCGCTTGGAGAATGAAAAGGTGCTGCTATGGCTGGAGCATAAGGGTTCATGGAAGAAAAGCCTATCTGACATAGGCAGTGCCGAGACCCTGTACGGCCTTGGGAACATGGGAAAATTTTAGACTTGTTTCTAGGTGCCTTAGGAATCCACTGGGAGGTTTTAAAGAGGTGATTCGTTTATATGTGTTTGTTTAAACTTCTGACCGCAGTGTAGAGACAGACTTTTGCCAGTGATCCTGACAAAAGATAATTATGCCTAAGAGAAGGACGACGGCAGCGGAGGGGGAGTAAGCGTACGAATTGGAGATCTGTTCTGGAGACAGAACAGGCAACTTGCTGGCAAGTGTTGGAAAAGGGCTGATCAAGAACAATATCTACACTTCTTTGGTTTATCAGTTTGAACTGTAGGTGGATGGTGGTGCCATGAGGAAGATTAGGGGCATAACAGGGTTTTTATGGGGCATTATTGGGAATTAAACAGAGTTTTGTTTTGTACAGATAAAGGAAAATATTGCTGTTAGATATCCAGATGGAGAAGATATGATAAGCAATTGGATAAATGATGCCAGTGCTTAGGGGAGAGGTCAGGACTAAAGATACAATTTCGAGAATAGAGATAGTGGCTAAAACTATAGAATTGGAGTTCATCTAAGGAGAAAAAGTAGATAAAGAAGAGGGCTGAGGACCAAGCCCTCCAGGATTCCAATAGTTAGGGATCTAAATATTGGTGGATCTACAAATGACAGAGGAGGGGCCGGCATGGTGGCACAGCGGTTAAGTTCACACGTTCCACTTCAGCAGCGCAGGGTTCGCCAGTTCAGATCCCAGGTGTGGACATGACACTGCTTAGCAAGCCATGCTGTGGTAGGCATCCTACATATAAAGCAGAGGAAGATAAGCACGGATGTTAGCTCAGAGCCAGTCTTCCTCAGCAAAAAGAGGAGGATTGGCAGCAGATGTTAGCTCAGGGCTAATCTCCCTCAAATAAATAAATAAATAAATAAATAAATAAAAATGACGGAGGAGAGAAAGTCATATTGAATACCAATACCATCCCCAAATAAACACCACTATCATCTTTCAGCCCATAAATATTGCTCCTTCCATGATGTGGTGTTGTCTTAGCCTTGGTTCCCCATCAAAGCAGAACCTGAGTAAAGAATTGCATTCAAGTGGTGTATTTTGGAAACAATCCCAGGAAATGAGAGGCGTGAAGACCTACAGAGAATAAAATGGGGAGGAGAGAAAGTCAATACAAAGGCCCATTATGGAGTTGACCATCACCATGGGCAATGGTACCTTATTCTACTGAGACTTTACGATGAGCTGTCTAAAGTGAGTCTCAGAATTGTCTGATCTTGTGAGGAAATGTATAGAATGAGTCTGAGAATTGTCCGCCCAAGAGAGAATCCCTAACCATTGACTCATGGTCCTCTTTGATTGAGGGTTGCCCCTCTGGACATTAGTTTTCCCACATTTCAGATTGCCTTCCAGAGAGGCAGGAGTGCCAGCCCTCAAGGCAACTCAGGCAATGATGTCAGAGAAGGTAGGGTTCAAGGAAGGAGAGCTTAACATATCAATATTCCGGAACAATCAAAAAATGCCCACTCCGGTGTCAACTCCCTCCAGGAGCCATGTTTGCATCAAGCAGCCATCAAATGCTTTCTCTACGCTACCAACTAATACAGGTGGTGCCCCAAGTCATTTCTTGGACCATTCACTGTTACCCATCTGCCTCCAGGAGATTGTCCAGAACATGCTGAACATATGTTTATTCAATAGAGAAAAGCCTAGAGCAAACCAGTAAGTATAGAGGCTGCCCAGTTACAACTACACATTAGAACAGGAACAGATAATATCTGAGACTTCCTTTTTTTGTCTTTGCCTCTTTGTTAATATCAGAGGATGAAAAATCAGCTTGTTTTTTTAATCAGTAGTTGTGTTTGCTACATGGCTCTTTGCTTTCAAATTATAGCCATATCTACCACACTAATACATTCTTTGGGGGATAATAAAAAAATACAATTGTGACATCTCCTACCTTGTTGATATTTCCACTGGGGAATTCATTGTACAGCAATCATGGCAGTGATGGCTGGAGCCAAGACAAGCACACAATGTAAATGGAAATTTTTCAGCTCCCTTCCATTGTAAAGGGCTTTACCTTCCACACTGGGCTCCTCTTCACACTTCCTGTCGCCTGTTCCTGTGCAGGAATCATCACTTCTTGTTTTCTTAACCATGGCATTCTAAAGACAAAGGGGGATGCTTTATCTTGTCTCTCACCCTCGTGTCCCTTCCATAAATATTTCTTGATTGACCTTAACCACCCAACCTAGGTCCCTTGATGGAGCCCAGCCTTTGAAGAAGCAGTATCTGATGCTGATGGAGAGCCTAGGCCTGTATCAGTCTGGCTGGGTGACAATCCCCATTCTCTTGCAGACGAGCCAGCCAAGTGACCTTGGGCAAGTTACTTGGTCTGTCACTACTTCAATTTCAATGAGTCCAACAACAGAACATACCTTATAGATTCCATAAGAATAAACGAGATGGTTCATGCAAAGTGCTAACACATAACTGACTGTATAGAAAATGCTTTTGTTCTTTAAGGTGGTCAAGTCTGTATTCTCAAGTTCACAGGAACTGCCGCATCTTGGCATAATGGGAAAGAAGGCTGGATCTCCATCCTCGCTAAAAAGAAAACTCTCTAGGACGTCAAAGAAAATCAAAATTAATTTCCTTTCAAGAATTTGTCTAAGTTGGTGACACTCTTTGCAGTGATTAAAGACAAGCCAGGGTGCTGCAGAATCAGGAGGAAGCAGCGCTCCAGGGACACAGATAACACCAGGCTGGTTAAGGACGTGATACTTCTAGGAAGCAGCTTAATGTCAGGCTGGCATTTAGTAATGGCATATTTCAAGTACGTGTAATTTTCTGTCATGTGAGCTCATAATTCTTTTGATAGCATCCACTAGGACATGATCAGCTCTTTCCCTCCAACTCCACAGCTATTTGATCACCCTGCTGTTCAACCCGTGTCAGTACCCCTCACTTCCCGCCATGTTTAAATCCTGTATTTTCCAGCTTCTAGTTAAAAAGAAACATTGAAAGATCAAGCCCAACCCCAGAGGGGAGCAAGGAGACAGGAGCCATTGTGGCCACACAAGAAAGAGCTCAGGAAAGTGATTCCTCTTGCTCTGCGTTGAAGGCAAACTTTGAGCTGTCTGCACTTTTTCTTTCTTAAGAACTGAGGGAATTGCTTGTCCTCTTGCTCAGTGGGAAAGTTGCACCTCCTGCCTTTCAATTTTTTTTTCTATTTCAGCATCTGTAAAGAGAAAAAGGTTGACTGGCACATGTAGAAAAGCAGCACTTAAAATAAATATATATTTCAACGTTCTTGAAATGTTCTTGAAAACAGCGTTGATGGACTCCAGCAATCCAATCCATTGACAGAGTGCGTGAGCACCTTTCTTCTACGTATGCAAGTGGCAGTCCTGGCAGAGCAAAGTTACAGTTATTGTTCCCATAATTATTACAAGTTATCTGGTTATAAGCAAATGTGTCTTTAAATATATATTTCAATATATATATTTCATAAGGTTTAGAAATTGTTTACGTGTCTATAGTTAATGCTATCATCTTTCCCTAAAGGTTTTATGCTTCTTACCAATGATCAGTGTTGGACTTAGCTATATATATGTGTACACACACACACCTATTAAGAACAAGATAATAAGGTATTGTGACTTGGGGAATTACGTCAGCTTTGGCAGAGTGTGCTAGTTGTTTGACCAATATATTCTCTGCTTTTTTATTAATACATCCCTGATTTTATCGGGGGCAGTAATGTACCCCAGGCTAAAATGTTCTAGCCTCCTTTAAACCAGAGCGTGGCCACAGGACTAAGTTATGGGGAATCAGAAGGAAGCAGAAGTCTTAGAGTATCGTTCTGACCTCTGGGAAAACTTCTTAAGAGTGGCGTGACCCCTCATCCTCCTTCTTTCTTAAGCCTGGAATGTGGAGGAGATGACTCAAATTCCAGAAAGCACCTTGGATCATAAGGCAACCTTGAAAATGGACATTACATGCTAGCATGGTGAAACAAAAAGATGAAAAAAGCTTAAATCTGATCATTATAAAACCACCATAGCAGACAGGGATTGCCCACCATCATTCTTTTTGTTAATAAGGGAGAAATAATCTATTTTGCTGAAACCTCTGTTGTTTTGTTGTATGTTATCTGTTATACATAGGTTAAACCTAATCTTTACTGATACAATCAGTGTCAAGATTTCCCTAAACTTTATATCCTGAGATGTTTTCTCAGATATTTCCGACTTTGTTTATAAGCCTTAGACTCCTTCTCAAAGAGAGAGACAGTACAGGGTTTTTTGTGTTATCTCATTTATCATAGTTCAGTCTAGAAGATTTAATAAACTATAAGTTTATAAAATATATTTTACAACCGAATGAAAGTATGGTATGAGCATTATTCCAGTATTGTAAAAGAAATATCAAGGCAAGCAGCAAAATGAAAACCTATATTTTTCCAAATTAGAAAAATAATAAAAAAGCAAATTTTAGGTCTTCTTATGAAACATTACCTCTTGTCTTAAAACTAGCCCCAGGAGACAATTTCTAATAATCACAATAAATGAAAACTCAAATTAGTTTGTAGGTTTTTGCATTTCAATTCCCAGGGAGCCATGCATCTGTTATTGCCTGCTTTTAAACGGAGAACAAAGAATATTCTATCAAACTCTTGTGGTTTGCCTCTGGAACACTGTCAGGAGAACACTAAACTCTAAAGGCCAAACGTTCTTTTGTTCACTCCACCACTTGGTCATTGTGGAGCAACTTCATGGAATTTTCCCTCCCAACACAAGCATTTCCCGCTTATTACAAACGTCTTTAAAATGGATAGACTATGCACAGGGGCAGAACCGTGTCTTCTGAACATATTTATGGCAAACTGATTTTGTAGACCATGTGTGGAAACAGAAACCTCTGCAGTTCACGCCACAGCTCCCCAATTTAACTTTGCAGGTCTGTCAGTCCAGGCCCTCCCCTGAAGAGTCCGTCTTTGTATAAAATGGATACTGTCCGATCCTGCCACACCCATCAGCTTATGCCTGGTCAGGTTAACAGCTGTGCTAATGTGATGCACCTGCCAGTTACCAAGTGCGGGAGAGCACACACACATTTGTTGTACATTAAAAAAATTCTTCACAGAAATGGAAAATTGATTAGAGTCTGAGTAAATTTATGCTACATGAAAAACTGTGAAGTCAACATTTTATGAAGAGGCCATGGAATTTATCGATCATTAAGAATGAAATAAACAGGGATGGAGATGCCCGTGTGTGACGTAAATTGCCCACCATTCTATATGATGAGAGCAGCTATTCAGTTCAAGGGGTTTTTTTGTTTATATCCACTGATATGCTCATATTGAGTCTTTTCTAATATTTTGTCATTCCATGACTTTGAGCTTGAAAATGGCTTCCTATTTTCCTTAGGATGAGAAAAGAACTGCTTAAATGACGTGCAAACCTGAATGGGCAGACCCCACCTTATCCTCCAGCTTGCACCTTATCCACTCTCTATCAGTTCACACTATTTTGTATTTGTCTTTTAAATGTTGGCTAGATATTGCACCAGTCCTGCCCTCCGACGGTAAGCTCTGTGAAGGTAGAGATCACATCTGCCTTGGCCGTCACAGTATCTGCAGAGTGGCACACAGTGCCTGGCACATGGTAGGCTCTCAAATTTTTGCTGAATTGAAAATGACTTGAAAGTTCTTCAGAATATTCATCTTAAGTTTTACCCTGTGCCTACTACTATGCCTATTACTTAGGAGATGGTAAGTGTTTGCCAAATTGAAAAAGCAAACTAATAAAATAATCGATGAATGAATTGATCTACTCTGGAACATTTCCAAATGTGTGTTCCACAGCACACTAGTGCAACAGGTGGCCCATAAAAGAGTGTGTTGAAATGAACTCGCAACTATTGAGTGCTTACTGTATGCCAGGCCCTCAGCTAAGAGCTTTGCCTCCATCTTCCTACATGATCCACACAATAACCCAATGAGGTATGCCATTATTTCCATTGGGCAAATAGGGAAACTGAGACTCAGAGAATTTAAATAACCAGTCAAAAGTGATATAGTTCATGAGTGATGGGTAGATCTGGAATCCATCTCTGTGACTTCAGCTTTTCTTTAAAATATTATATAGTTACATTATAGAGTATAACATTACATACTCTACTTCTCTTTCAGGAATTCACAGTGTCTAGTAGCACAGTAAAGGCTCTGAGAAGTCCTGTAATAATGCAACACAAACCAAGGAACTCTTCTTTCTCACAGAACAACCCTTTCACAGAATACACTGGAGTGGTTCCCAAAGTGGTGTATATACACTCCACTGTGGAATTGGAAGAAAATATTATTTCTATTTTTTTACCTCAATCTTTTAATTTCTATGTTTTGTATTATATGATGTCCACATTAGCATATGTATATAATTTTAAATTAATATATAAATGGGCCATGGTTTAAAAAGTTTAGAGACCACTGATTTCGATCACTCCCTTTCAAACATGGCCTGAGATTTTTATTAGCTCCACTGTTTTCATAAAACTAATTTAGAGAAGCTGATTTCACATTATGCTTGAATGCTTGGGATGTATAATATATAAAATTTATTATATAATTCCAATTAATTGATATCATTAGAGGAAACAGTGGAGTATTCCATTCCAAACAATGGCATATTCAACAGCTGCATATTCTTGTTCTCACAGTACTTTGAAACCACGCACTCACCCCAACACAATTAAGTTTCCTTAAGTTTGCATTCTCTAAGTTCAGGCTAAGCGAGCTGTGGCAAAGATTGCAGGAAGACTATGGATGCAGCACAGTGATGACAATCTCAGCTAATACCAACAGCGATCTCATTGTAGAAAGTCAAGGATTCAATGTCTGTATGTCTTATGGCCATTTTATGGAAATGCGTCCCTTTGCGGTAGGCATTCCCAAACATGAAGAACCAGACAAGGCCACTTTGGCCTAAACTAAGCAGAGTAAGTTTAAGTGGGAGCTACTTCTACTCCCTTCTCTGCATTGCAACTTAGTAAAAGTCAAAAATGCTTAAAATTATATTATGCACTTATCACTTAGGGTTTGGTTTTGTTTTGATTTTTCTCAGTGAATCAAATGACGATCCTCATCTTCTCCTTTGTCCTTTTACCAAATGATGACCCTTCAATATTTTAAGTGTCTTGAGAACTTTGACCAAGAACCACATGATCATTTAATGTGAATTTCCACTCATAAAATTGCGTAGACATACGGTATATTTCATACATTTGATAAGAACAACTAAACCTGAAAAGATCAACATTTTTAGAGGCATCATTTTGTCAATTCAGACAAATAAACAATTTCTTAGAGAAAAACATTAATCCAGCAAGGGAGTATTTTTAGAAAGCGTACCAATTACTATAGAATTGATTAGTCAAAATAATTATGCGTGTAACTCCAATAAACTCATGGCCCATGTCTGTGATTAAAGACTTGGCCAATGAGGTCTGGGATTCCTACTATTATGCATTTATGAGACAAACATTAAGTAGAGGAGTAATGAGAAAAAAATAGAGAGGGAGAGACTATTTCTAAAAATTAATTACAGTTTGTAACCAAATCCTGACTTGATGAGTGCCTCAGTTGCGTTGAGATTATCCAAGTTCTCCAGCATCTACATGCTCTCCACAACACTGAGGGTTCCACGTGCTTTCCCCTGCCTCAGCCTACCCCTGTCCTTGAGATAGAAAGGATGAATCGAAAGGTAAGGGTATGCAGTCTTAGATGATCAGGTCATGACCCCCATTGGGCTGGAATGATGATATTGTAAACCCTGAATGTGAACATGAACTTCAAAAGGGAGTTATAAACACCCCGTATCAAAAGTATGGTTCATATCTCAAAACACATGAATTACTCAATGTGAACAATGCTTCCTGAAGGGCTATTTGAGTCTTTACTTTCCTAAGGAGAGACTGTTATAGGGATTACTAAGAACTGGGCTTCTGTTCACTTCTGAAATTTAAAAATCTGAAGAGCAAATAAGAAAAACTTGCAAAAGCTCACTTATTAATATATTTCAAATTAAACTTTTTCCTGTGGACTAGACAAGAGACAAATTTAGATATATTTTAATGCACTCGTTCTAATGATAACACGTTGGTCCTGAGTAAGGGATTTGCTGGAAGTAGAGTAACTCTTTCCTGCCTCTGTGGTTGGTCAGTCCCTTTCGAGTATAACTGGTGAGTTAGTGGCCTGTAAAGTTAATACAGCTCTTTGAAAGTCAGCATTTTCCTGCCCATTTTGATTTGCATCCATGACTGAACACCTGGCAGGCAACATCCCATCTTTTCCAGAGGGCAGATCTAAGTATTGCACCTAATGATTCAGTCTCAAAAATGGCATTTGGTAATTCTCTTTGCCATTCTAAAGGGACCAAGGGTATTTTGAATCTCATCTTTTCAGTTCTTGTGTATTAAATCAACTTGAAATTGTGAAAGCGAGACTCTTACTGTCCCAAGTCTTTAAGCTCTAGAGAAAGGAAAGCTGTCATGAGGGTGAGTGGCTGATAATTCTGCTTGTTGGAGCATATCCCTGTCAGTCTCGGGGTGGCTGGTCCACAAGCACCCTGTTGACAGCAAACACCGAGGGGGGCTCGCCTGAAGGAACCTCACTGTGGCTGCCCTGCCCAGTGAGTCCCGGAAGGACTCGTCAGAGTTGAGATCTCAGCCATGGTGGGCCTGATTTTTCCTGAGAGAGCTGTATCCACTGCATTTTAAGTTGAACTGTCCATGTAAGCTTTAAAAGTAGAATGTTTAAGAGGTCTTTTGGTTTGTGGATCATAAAGCCCCTTTACAGTCTTGCCTGCTTCCTGCCTCCATTATACCTCTCTCCTCCATGACTTGTTACAATAAACAAACACTTTTGAGGACAGTGCATCTCTAGGATCCTGGATTTCAAGGTACTGAATTTCAGTGTAAATCAGCGTAGCAATAGGAGAATGGAAGGCTTCGACAGCCGTTTCTCCCACGTGTTACAATAACTAGGGAATTACACAATTTCCCATTCTGCAAATCAAAAGACTTAAGGTTTCTCTCTGCTAACAGCTAAAAGGTTTTTGGTTATTCAATACTTGCCCTGTTGGAATAGGAGAATACCAGAACACCTGTGCAATACACAAAGGGCTGCAAATTTATGGGTGTATTAAGTGAAGTCTAATTATAACTTGATAAAAAAAAAATCCCCTTGACAAAAGTCTATTTCCAGAGAAGCAGCTTTTGTAAGAACAAACTTAGAAATGATTACATCCCAAATGCACTACTTGGTAAAACTGAAAAGAAGCATTGCTCAAAGCATTCTTAGATATAGAAAGGAAAAGAGCAACACCTCTGGTGCTTTTCACCCTCTGTCCTCTAGAGCAGCGTGCTGCCTCTGAGTCAACTCTTTATTCCTTCAACATCTGCTTGCTGTTAATTAGTGAACTGCATCGTTTAACCGAACTCAAACAGATATTGTTTCATTAAGTAACAAATCCTCACATCACTTTAGAGCTGATTAAATGGAAGTTGGCCGTGTTAAACTATCAGTGTTGTGTGATGGGAAGGGCCTACACTTGAGAACAGCCAAGCCTCGGGCCGGAGTGTGAAACAATCAGGTGTGTGACCTGGAGAAAGTCACTCCGCCTCCCTGTGCTTCGCTTTCTTCATCGCCTGATTAAAGAGTTGGAGGAGACGGTCCTTCTCTTTGATTTTTTGATTCCAGTCAGAGCCCTTAGGTTGACAATAAGGAAAATAAGTTATGACTTACTCCTACTGATTCAAATGCAGTTTTATTTTGTGTCTCCTTCATTACAAGTCATTTTGGCTCATTATGACATGGCTAGTAAGAGTTAGCAAGTATTGAGTGCTTACAACCTAGACATTGTCTAAGTGCTTTATATGGGACATCTCATTTAATCCTCAGCAGTGTACAAAGGGCAGCTAATATTATTGTCCACATTTGATAGATGAGAACATTGAAAATTAGGGAAAGTAAATAACTGGTAGGAGAATTGGCTAATTGGTGGCAGACCTGTAATCAGAACCCTTAAACCCTGACTGCAGAGCCTGCTTTTAACTCACACGTTCCTCTGAATCCTAGGAATATGTCTCAGATACTCAGATTTGGTTGTACTGTATTTAAAGCAAAATCTAGTCATGGAAGTGATTACTGATTATTTTAACAGCAATGGAAATAATAACTGTCTTCTTCAGAATAATCGCTCAAGTGTAAAATTACGAATGACTGGTCAAGTCTTCCCACATGATTAAAATGTTATCTAAGCAAATCTAGGCACTTAGGGACATGTGTTAATTATCTGTTATGACTTGTCCCATTGGTACAGAAATTTATTCGATTGGACATCAATATGCTTTAGTTTTCTTAGTATTAGAAATTATCTGTCAAATTATGAGACAAATAGGCTTCAACTTTGTCATCTTAATTGTAGGAAAATTCATTCTATAATTTAGTCATTTAACACATGCTAATTAAGAACCTATTACATGCCAGCCCTGTCTTAGGAGCTTGGGGAAACGGTAAATGAGACAGACCTGTCTTCTTTCCTCAATGAGGCTTAACGTCTACAAAGGAGATAGGCAAACAATAAACAAACAGATATGAAATTCCAAACTGGGATTGGTGCCACAGAGAAACAAATAGATGCCGTGATGAGAAATAACAGAGCACAATGGACTCAGATGCGTGGTCAGGGAGGGACTCTATGGAGGCCGCTGACGTCAGGGAACAAGAACGAGGCCAGGTAGCATAGTGTCATCCGAGAAACAAGCTGACGTCAGAGAAACGGGGCCAAACTCTTCAGGGCTTTGGGACTCATGGTCATGAGTTTGGATTTTCATCAAGTCCAATGATAAGCCACGGATTTAAAACGGGGAGTGATTTTTGTTTGTCAAATATTACTTGGGTTCCTATGTTGGATAGGGAGTAATAAAAGAAGGGGATATGGGAAGCTGGTGCAGTAGTCCTATAAGTGATGGTGTCTGAGCAGAGTGGGAAAGAACTGGCCAGATTCAAGTTTTATTTTGAAGGAGATTCTATAAGATTTACTGGTAGATTGTGTTGGGGTGCAGAGAAAGAGGAATCAAAAATGGCTCCCAGATTTTCAGATGGAGCAACTTAAATAATAGAATGCTTTACTGAAAACTGAGAAGAATAAGCTTGGCATGGAAACAGGAGTTTAGTTTTGCTTCCGATGCCTGTGGGATGTGTAAGTGGAGATGTCAAAGAGGGAGTTGTATATTTCATTGTGCCTTAAAATGAGAGGCTTGGCCAAGGGATATGAAGTTAGGAGTTGTCAGCATATAGTTTTTAAATTCATGAAAATATGTGAAATCATTGATGAAGAGAATGCAGACAGAGCTACATTCTGGGCTACAACATTTAGAATTTAGGTAGAGAAGAAAGAGGAGCAAAGAAGTGGAGACTGAGAAGATGCGGTCAGAGAGGGAACAGAAGAACCTGGAGAGCAAGGTGTCACCAAACCAAGAGCGGTCTACCTCCCAGGGGAAGAGGCTTCACCAGAGCTTCATCCCACCTGGGGGATGCATGTTGCCCCTCTAGCCTTCCTGCCTCCCCTAAGGAGGAAAAAGCTAAGAAACATGTATCAAAGTCATAGCCAAGGAACACAGCCTCCAACTAAAAGACTGAGATTTAATCCTGAGATTACAGAATACTTCCACCCCACACCTTCCCACCACATAGACAGGGCTCCCGTTTAATAACAGTGGGGGATAGGTGAAAGAGCTGCAGGTGCACTTTCTCTGGGGACAAGTACTCAGGGAAACTCAAATTCAACAGAGAAGACAAAACCACAGACACTAAAGGAATTGGAAGCCTGTGGCATCCAGGGCTTCAGCAAACATTAAATAAAACCCAACTCCTAGCCAGAATAACATAATACTTCACACTAAAGGCCTTTTACTTTAGTTCCTCTGACAGGACACATCACTCCCAGCTTTCAACAAAGAATTACAAGGCATGCTAAAAGATAAAAAGAAAAGAAACAAAGTCTGAAGCAAGCATCAGAACCACACAGAGATATACACAGATATTTGAATTATCAGACAGAAATTTTTTAAAAATCAGTAAGACATAGACATCACTTCAAATTATACAGATATTAAGGGGATATGATGAACCACTTCATGTCAATATAATTGAAAAATTATATAAACTGCATAAAATCTTAGTAAAACACAATTAATTAAAACTGACATAAGAAGAAATAACAAACACAAATAGTCCTGTAATTAAATTCCTAATTAAAAATCTTGCCACTAAGAAAACTCAAAATTCATGTGCCTTCCCTGATGAATTCTTCTGGTTATTTAAGGAAGAAATAGCACCAGTCTCATATAAACTAAAGTGAATAAAACAAGAGGGAAAACTTCCAACCTCTTCCATGAGACAAGAACGGTCTAGATATTCAACTCAACAAGAAAAACAAATGACAGGCCAGTCGTGACTATTGATGCAAAATCCCAAACAAAATAATAACAAACAATCCAGCAACTCTTAACATGGAGGATGGTTACACAGAAATGACAAATTCACTTGGTAAACTGCACACTTTTGATTAGTAAACTTGCCATACTTCAATAGAAAGTTAAATATAAGAAAAATTTGTTATCTAAATTATCAACCTTAACTTCAAGCCTTTGCCTCATCAGCTTAGGGTGCCATTTGGTTACTCTGCAATTACTTACAGTCTTTACATATTTCTCGCTTTCTTGCTCCTTGTCCAGAACACAGGCTGGACACGTGTTTGCCACCCCCACCTCTCAGAATGCGAACTGAAAGAGACACAAACAGAGGTAATCAGCTTCATTTTAGATGAATGACTCAGCTTTGTTGATGTAGCAAGGAAAAAAAGTCAGTAACAAAATTCTCCACTCAGAAGAGAAAATCCCCATCCATTTGCAAACTGGTTTTAACTTTCGCCAGGCTGCTCAAGGACACAGTACGTGTAGACAAGCAGAAAAACAAAGGCACACTGGTCTCTGTGAAGGCTGTAATAGCTTCAGAGCATGTTCAAATTGCTATTCTGTTTTACAAAATATTTCTAGACTTTATTTTTTGAGTTCAAATTATTGTCAGTATAAGATAATATTGTCAACAAATACAGATTGACTGCCACCTGGGAATTCATGGAAGGTCATAGTGCCAGATGCTGTGGGGAATACCAAACAAACAGAGTCCTTAGCCTCAAATTTATTGTTTGAAAGGTGGGGATAGGGAAAAAGGAGGAAAAAATTCTTTTCACTTAAAAACAAAATCAGATAATGACAGAAGGCCAAGTTATAGCAAAGGACTAGGTCCCATTCATTTTTATGTCCCTCAGAGTCATCGTGTGCTGGGATTTTCACATACTGTGTTAGTAGACCAATAAATATTTGCTGAAAGAATGCATTAAATTCATGCACTTGGCTGACAAAGGGGTCTGCCACCATTCCCCAAGCAACAGAAATCCTAATGAATCCAGCCCCACTG
This sequence comes from Equus quagga, assembly GCF_021613505.1. Lineage (NCBI taxonomy): Eukaryota > Metazoa > Chordata > Mammalia > Perissodactyla > Equidae > Equus > Equus quagga. The sequence goes on from NC_060281.1 coordinate 7,341,682, forward strand.
TTCCTATTTTGAAAATCTTCACTCTGTCATAATTGCTCCTTAGTTGCTTTCCCATACCGTAACCATAGATATGATTTTTTTACATAGGTAAATAGATTTATTGTTTTTTTCTACTTTTTGAACAATGACTATTGCCATTTTTAAGCATTAATTTCTGAGAGACCATGTTTATTTCATTATTGCTCACTTTTTTCCTTCTTTTTGCTCCAATTAAACTAATAGCTGACATTTCATAAAAATTCCATGGTGCTATTCACAGTCCATGTTATTGCCAATAACTTTATATGAGTTGCTTTTTCTTTTTCTTTTTTTCATTTCGTTAGAGGCTTGGCATTCTTTTTTGTAAAAGACGAAACGTTTACAGCTTATGTTCCCCAAGAGCATTCAGGATTTCTATTTCCCCAGAAAGGCATCAGCAGAAGGAAATTTTCTGTCAGAGGAACTACTGGGTCATATGACATGTTCATGTTTAATTTTGAGAGATTTTGCCAAATTGCCCTTCAAATAATATATGTTCCCACCAAAATAGGAGACAACTTTTCCCCTAACCTTTTAATCACATGGGATTAAAAAAATCACAAAAAATGATCTCATGGTTGTTCCTTTATCTCTAAGTGTGGTCGAGCAGTGTGTTTATGGGTCATTCGTATTTCTCTGTGACTCTCCCATTCACATTTTGTGCCCATTTTCACTTGAATGCGATGTGTGCTGGAGTCGATGTTATTAATAATAGCTTGAAATCAACCACAGTAGGAAATTTACAGCATGAAAATCAAGTAAAGCTACAATTAAGGGCTTTTCTCGCCAAGCCCCCACCCCCCCCTCCCCCCACCGCCGCCAGAGTTGCTAAATATTCGCCAGCATAAGGCTGCTGAGATTGACTGTCCTTGCCTTATGTTTCTGAAGGAGCTCTTTGTAATTAGGAAAAATGCGTTTGGGCTGTCATGTGCCTTGTGACAAAAAGGATTTTCCCTGTTCTCCATTTGTCTTTTTTCTTTAACAACAGCTTTAATGAAATACAATTTACTTACCATAAAATGTACTCTTTTAAAGTGTACAATTCAGTGCCATCATCACCACTCTCTAATTTGAGAACAGTTTTCGTCATCCTGAGAAGAACCATGTAGCCATTAGCTTTCTCTCTCCATCACTCCCTTCCCCAGCCCCTGGTAACCACTAATGCACTTTCTGTTTCTAAGGATTTGCCTACTCTGGACATTTAATATAAATGGGATCATATCACATACCGCCTTTTGTGACTGGCTTTTTTGACTTAGTTTAACGCTTTTGAAGTTCGTCCATGTTGTAGCATGTATCAGTTCTTCACATATTGTCGGTAGGACTCTAGATGGTGCAGTCAATTTGGAAAACTTGGCAATTCCTCTAAATGTCAAACACAGAGTTAGCATGTGACCCAGCAATTCCACTCCTAGTATACAACCAAGAGAAATAAAACATACATCCCTACCAAAACCTGTGTAGGAAAGTTCATCAGGGCATTATTCATAACAGCAAAAACATGGCAGCAACCCAAATGTACTCAACAGAAGAATGGATAACCAAAATGCAGTATATCAATAAAATGGAATCCATTTATCTTTTTTTGACTTTGTTTTCCCACATTTTTGGCAGCTGCTAAGAGAGTAGATCTTAAAAGTTCTCATCACAAGAAAAAAAATTTTTCTAACTATGTAAGGTGACAAATGTTAACTAGACATTGTGGTAATCATTTCACAATATACAAGTAAAAAAGTCTATGTAGGAAGTAAGTGTTCATCTTAAGACATAAAATACAGAAATAAACAAAAATAAATTTGGGGGCCGGCCCGGTGGCACAGCGGTTAAGTGCACACGTTCTGCTTTGGCAGCCCGGGGTTCACTGGTTCGGATCCCAGGTGCGGACAAGGCACTGCTCTGCAAGCCATGCTGCGGCAGGCATCCCACATATAAAGTAGAGGAAGATGGGCACGGATGTTAGCTCAGGGCCGGTCTTCCGCAGCAAAAAGAGGAGCATTGGCGGCAGATGTTAGCTCAGGGCTAATCTTCCTCAAAAAAAAATAAATTTTAAAAATGGAATTGATGAAATTGAAATGAATAAAATATAAATAAAACAAAGTATACAAGACCTTGGTTCTTTTGCAAAGTCAAAAAAAATTAAATTCCTCCAGAGTCTGATTAAAGTAAAAAGATTAAAAATACGGTTAGGAATGACAATGTAACATGATCATAGATAAAGAAGAAATGTTTTTAAAATCGAGAATAGAACATGTATGTCTCTAGTAAACAATATTTAAAACTTGGAAAATATGCATGTTTTTCTAGCAAGACATAATTATCCAAATTGACCCAATGAGTGAAAAATAATTTTTTAATTAATATATTAGCATCTGGAAGGTAATTAAATATCTACTACTTAAAAAGTCACCACAATGATACATGCTTACAGATTATCTTATCTATTAAAAACAGATTATTTCAGTCTTACTTACATTATTCCAAACCATAGAAAAAGGAGGATGCTTCTCAATTTATTTTATTAGACCAGCATGACATTAGTACAAGAAAACTATAGACCAATCTCTCTAAATGACTTTAGAGGCAAAAAAAAAAAAAAAAAAAGGTAAATATTACCAAATGCAATCCAACAATGTACCAAAATATTACACATTACGACTAAGTTGGAAATACTCTAAGACTACAAGGATGATTCAATACCAGGAAATTCATCAACATAATTCCAAATCTAATAGATAAACTAAAGGGAGCTATTTTATGATAACATCAATAGACACTGAAATGTCATTTGATAGATGTAGATAACGCATCTAATCAAATTCAGCAGATGTGCTTTATTGTTTTATTATTTTATTAAGGAAATCAGAAAATAGAAATAGAAACTAAAAATGGAATAAAAATACTAGAATTTAATAAAGTCTAGCTTAAAACCAACAGCATACATTATTCCTAGTGGGGAAACATTAAAACCTTTTTAGTTAAAATCAGAACTTGACACGGATGCCTGCTGTTACCATTACTATTCACCATTGTCTTGGGACAGTTCAAACGAAAGCAATGAGAAAAAGAATTAAATAATCGAAGAAAATCCAAATCCATTTCTTGCTGATATCACTTAAATAAGAAAATTTGGTGCTGTCACTAGTTACAAGACAAAAAGTAAATATCAATAGCCTTCTTCATCCTAGCATAGTCATATGGAAACATTTAGCGACTTTACTTGGTCTTCCATTCTCCCTTTAAATTTGCTCAGTGATGTTAGTTCTTCCTTTTTCCCTCAAATGGAAATTTAGACACGGCCATTCCAGGGTCACAAACATCAGTTCCATTTGGTAGTTAGGTTGTCCATTTTTATATGATTGGCAAATCTTCCATGTGCTTTAAACTTCATGCTTTTTCCTTCCCCTTTTGGGGTCAAGTCAGATAGAAAGTCTAAAGTCAGAGTAAAGGAAAACGAACCCTTCCTCCCCTCTTTTGCTAACTGTAGTTCCTGACTGATCAGCATGGAGCTCAGGGAGAGGAAGGGAGACAGGGAACTTCTTTCTTGACTGACAGGGTTGAGTTGATTTAGCTTCACTGCTCTCTGCATCCAGCAGGTCCAAATTGTCTTGTGCGGCACTTCCATGGGTCCTTTGGAAACCCCATAGCTGGCAATCTCTCCCCTGCAATTTTCTCTGCCCTGGGAAAAGGCACCTCTGTTCCAGCTGGTTGTGCCTCTAGCAATCCAGTGACACCTCCAGATTTCCCTGCTGAGGGCTCTTCGCCTCTTGCGGTGGATCCTTTGGTCATAATTGAAGAAAAACACCTCACTGTCTCTCCACCCCACACATGACTCACATCAGACCCCGGGATGAGGTGCACATGTCCTTTCCCTGGCGAACTCCAGTGGTGCTGGCCAAGCCCAGGCAAGAATCAGACTCTCGTTAGCTCCCTCCCTGAGAGGGTGTCAACCAATCTCTCACCTCTTTAGACTTTTCTAAGCATCTCAGACTTGAGGCACACACATTAAGCTCTCCAAGTTGTGTTCCTAAAACCCCTCTCTCTTGACTTGAAGTGAAGCGTGAGGGGAAAAGGGCTCTATAAGCCTTTTATACCCTCAGTGAGGTGGAAAATTCAAGAGTCACCAGCTGGCTTTTAGCCACTCACTTTGTAAATCCTGGTCACCTCAATTTGATATCTCATTTCTATTTTCCTTGTATTTCAACTGGAAATTCCATTTTAATATCTTATTACACTAATAAAGTCTACCTAAATGTAAAAATAAGAAATTTTTTCCACTCACAATTGTGACCAAAAAAAGTCACAAACTACTGGGAATAAATTTGATGAGAAAGGTGCATGACTTCTACGTAGAAAATTATAAAACCTTAATGATGATAAAATGATACATAAATGGCGAGGAAAAAAAAACATTCTTGGATGAGAAGAAAATTCCAATTTTATCAAATGTAGCATATAAAATATATAATTCCAATAAAATTTCCAAGCTTTTGAACCTGACATAGAATAATATACATAATAGCAATCCATTAATATCCAATAAAAATATGAAAAAAGAAGAAATGTGAGGGGAACTTGCTTTGCCACATATAAGAACACACACTAAACCACCTTCATCATTACAAATGTGGAACTGGCAGGGCTGGCCCCGTGGCCGAGTGGTTAAGTTCGCGCACTCTGAAGCAGGCGGCCCAGTGTTTCGTTGGGTTCGAATCCTGGGCACGGACATCAGACCACACTGAGGCAGCGTCCCACGTGCCACAACTAGAAGGACCCACAACGAAGAATATGCAACTATGTACCGGGTGGCTTTGGGGAGAAAAAGGAAAAAATAAAATCTTTAAAAAAAAAAAACAAATGTGGAACTGGCATGGTAAGAGCCACATTAGATCAGCAGGACAAAGAGAAAACCCAGGAAAAGATCCCAGCTTATATGAGAAGGCATAGATGACAAAATTGCTGTTTTATTCAATTGTGAGAGAATGTTTTATGTAATAAATGGAACTGCTCTCCAACTCAGAAAAGATTAAGTTGGGCCTCGCCTCTCTTACATTATGTATTAAAATAAAAGCCAGAATTATTAAAGGCTTAAATATAAAATATAAATCAGTAAGTGTCTTAGAACCAAATCTTGGAAACTATATGTACAATCTAAGGTTGAGGGAAGGGTGCTTAACCAAGACAGAAAATTCTGGAGGTACAAAAGAAAATTTTTGGATAATACAAAAAAAATAAACTTTTGAGTTGCAAAGGATATCACATCTAAAGTCAGTAGAAAAACAATAGATTTGGAAAAACTCTGCAATGTGACAGACAAAAGAGTAATATAGTATTGGGAACACTCTTAAGAGTTGTCAAAATTAAGAAAACTCAAAAGAAAAATGAGTAAAGGCTATTAACAGATATTTCACACAAGACTATGCAGATGGCCAACAAGTAAAAGAAGCTCAAACTCAAGAGTAATGAGGGAAATGCGATTAAAATACTATCTAGATAAAGCACTCTCCTCAGACTGTCAAAACCTAGAAAGAACAATGACACCTATTACCCGGAAGGAATGTGGGAAAAATATTACAAATATTTTTTGATGGAAGAAACAAGAATTGTTAGAAGATTTTAGGCTGCAATCTGGCAGCATGTGGAAATGGCTATGGGAGAAGGGAGGCCGTGCGAGCCTCAACATTGGCTTCCCTGATAGGAATAACTTCAGAAGTGGCACTTCTGAATCCTCACATCCCAATGGCTATGAACAACCCTGACCACTGATATGGTCTCAGGGCTTAAGGAGGACTACCTAGCCACCAGTGGCAGGTGATTACACTGCGTTAGTAGCAAAAATCTGTCCTACCATCCTGATTACTGGCTCTACAGATCATGCTTCTTCCAGCACTCCTGTAGATGAACTTAGTCAATGCAGTACAAACCATCATGGTATCCTGCATGCCCACTTCTGATCAACGACTTACTTTCCAGGGAAAGAAATCAGGCAATGGCAGATGCTTCTCTTGTCATGAAACCCATCATCCAGAAGCTGTTGGTCTTTTAGAATGGCAAAATAGTCTGTGACACCACCACCTGGGCCACCTTTCAGGGTGGTGATGTTGTCTGGCAAGACACCATGTGTGCTTTGAAACCATAACCAATTACAGGGCTGCATCTTCCACAGCTGTATCACACAGCTTCCGAAACCAGGGCATAGCAGAAGGGCAGTCCCTGCCATGATTACCCCGAAGACCCACTCACAACTTTTCCCCTGTCCAGGACTCTCAGCCATGCTAGTTTAGAAGCTTTAGTCACCCTAAGGAGAAAGTTCTTACCAAGAGACCCAGCAGTGGTCCCACCAGGGTTGTCGCCAGTCAACCGAAGGTGCTGGCCAGCCTGGCTGGTCACAGCGGGCCAGGGGGCAGGTGCGAGAATTGATTCAGTAGTCGCACGTGGAGAGCTTGCGATGTGCCAGGTGCTGTGCCAAGTGCTTGGGACACTGCAGAAAATAAAAACGACGAAATCCTACCTTGGTGGCCCTCTCAGTCCAGGGTAGGAGGAGACACCATAGTGAGTTGCTAAAAGATAGTGGGTGTTATGGGAAAATTAACCAAAACAAACAAAAACGTCAAGAAGAAAAAGAGAGAGAGGAAACGCCAGGGGGAAATCAGGGATTTCTATAAGAGTTAAAGATTTTTTCGGATGGAAGGACAACACACTCCAACAGATGCAAGGCACAGCTTTTGGTTACTCACAGCTCCGAACGAAAGAAGGTCACCAGCAGGGTCCCTGGGAGTTGGACTGGGTCTGGGGAGCAGGCAGCCTGAGGGGCAGGGGGCGCGCACATGCGGCGAGGGGGTGGGGTGAGTTAGGTTTGGGGGCTCCCTGGGGCTTGGCTAATTTGAATAGTGTCTTCAGGCCCGGGTCCCAGGGGCTGTCCCTAATGTCTGGCACCTGGCCCCAGGCGGTCAGGGCGATGTATGATGGTCTGGAGCCCGACAAGGGAAGTGCTTGGGGTGTGGACTTAGCTGCTCAAGAAAAGAACTGACCTGCCTCTAAGCCGGACCTCAAAACTGGCATCTTTGAAGTTGTATCACACGGAGGACCTGGCAGACAGAGTAGGACAAGGTAGGCCCAGTGGGAAGGGGGAGACTCTGCAGGTGGGAGAACGGCCGCAGGTGAGGAGAAGGGTGCTGGCAGAGCTCAGGCAATCCTGCAGGTCAGCGCAGGGAGAATGTGGATGAGAAACAAGGACATCTTTTCACAACCTCCAACAGAAATGTAACAAATTCTTAATTATGAATGTCGGCCACAAACCACAGAGGTATTGTCAGTACTTGTTACTTTGTCGCTGAGAGAAATCAGGTGCTTTTCCATCACATTCCAATTGCTATACCCTGTACGAAAATATTTGTGCTCCTCACAATTTGAAATTACTGTGGTTATGGTACCTGCTACTAGATTTTATTGAAATGCATTATGAAAGAAGCATAATTTTACTTTATTACAAACTTGTTATATTTTAACTATATTTCAGAAAAGCTGGTTTCTTTCATAATCCTATGTATTTTACTTCATGAATTCAGAGTCTTCTGAAGAGGGTTCCTTTGGCTGCGGTAGACTGCTAAAGGGCTTGTGATGCGGGTGTGCACACATGAATTTTCAACCTCATAAATTATGGCTAATAATTTTTCTTTGTTTTATTAGTAATATGACTTAGAATGATCTGCATGCCATATTTATGGATATAAAATCTCCCCTTTATGAAAGGCATTTGAAATATCCTGGGTTGTGGTCCCCAGAAACGAGTTAGTATTTTGCCGGAAACTGCTTTTTTCCAGCACTTCAACAGCAAAACCGCAGATGTCTTTAAAATAGAGCATTCCCTCTAGAATCTCCAGTAAAAAATTTTTTCTTTTCTCTCTCTCACAGTTAGAGTACATGTTACTCTTTGATAAATCAGCCTTATTACTTTTGGTCCTTGTTAGGTTTTTGCTTTTCCTAAGCTGTTTCTACACAGTTACACAATAACAAAACCAAAAATGAAACTTGTAGTTAATTCTCTGGAATATATATGTATACATACGTGTGTGTGTGCGCGCACACAAACCTTCAAGCCTTAGAAACCTTTGAAGATATACTCATCTTTTTAACCACTATTTTTCTTTCATGTTCTCTGCACATTGGAAAACAATTGAGCTCCTATGACAACCTATCTGTTAATAAGTTCACTGGTATATATTGGGTACCATTTAAGTGCTTGGCACAGCAAGGTAGTCAATACGGATTTACGTTTCTGTTGAGGGAATATGGAAGAGGGAGTAGAAAAGTCCTATCAATTTTCAAGAGTCCATGGCCCAGGACTTGGGGGGGGGGGGGGGGGGGGGGAAAGAATAAAGTTGTATAAAATCAATTTGTGAAGGGTACAAACTTTAACAATATAAACATCTGTCAGTAGCTTTTAATCAGCCCATGCCATGAATACCCAGCATCATTAGAGAGAGCACAGACTTTGGAGTCAAATGAACCTGGGCTCAAATCCCGACTCTGCCATTTCTTAGCTCTCTGACTTCACCTCTCCGAGCCCCTCTTTCTTCACCTATAAGATGCAATAATATAGGAATCAGAACATCTCATTGAGGGGCTGTGAGAAATGAAATAATTTAGACAGGGCATCCAGCAACTGGAATATTGTAGGTATTAGAATTGCTATCGTTTTTATTCCTTTGGAATATAGAAAAGTACATTTATAGATCCATAATTTAAAAAATTATTGATTAAAAAGCTAAAAAGAATTTCCACTGAACTTGAATGATGATCCACTCCAACCTCAACGTTTCTTAATTATAACTAAAAATCCCCTGCATAAAGAAAGTCATGAGTTAGCAATGAAAAAAGTGTTCAAAACACATCAGTTCTGGAATATTCCATGTGTGTAATATCTGTGAAGTTTCCTTTATCACAATAAACTGCAAAGGGTATTTAATCCAATATAAATCTACACAGTTTATATAATGTGAATTATAGAGAAGATACATGAAAATTTTACCTTCTCAAAGTTTATGCCATAAACTGTAATGTGGATATTACAATGTGAACCCCTACATTTCGAGATTTTTTTTTCTTACTTCATAGTACTATAAAAATCCTATTAGTACCAGGTTTAGATTTAAAGCAGTACTTTGAGAAGCCAGAAGATGGCACTAATTGCTAAGAATCATGCAGTGAAAAAGAATGTGCTGCTTCAGATTCTGATCATTTATGATTTCTTTTGCTGGTGGGAATGATGAGGCTCTATATTTTCATCAGTGTCCTTATCTTAATGTAAAATTCCGTTTGTTCTTAGCTTTTCTCTGACGATTAGGGAAGTGAGAATGCTAGGAATTCTCTATCTACATAGAATGTTTGAATGATTTAGTATAAGCAGGAATTGGTAATTCACCAATGCTCTTTAGTTCATGTTGTTACCTGTGGGTGAATTGAATATTATATATCCATTTGAACACAGAGCTTGATTTACTCACGTACTGAGTGCCATCTTAGTCCACGAAGAATAGGTAAGTGTGTATTTCCTGTACAAGCCACCATCACCTATGACTGTTAGCAACGTCTCAGAAGAAACCTAATTTCTATTCTCTTTAAACGAAAATCACATTTGGAGATTACCACTTTTTTATTTCTAACTGAGAATGCTGAACAGTGTGGAAGCATATTCCACAAGGAGCTCCTTCAACAACAGAAATAGAAACAACAACAAAAACTGTGTACATGGTTTTATAATCTAATTGCATTTCAGCAGGACATTGAGCTAAATCCATTGCTATCTTTCTAAGGAGTTAAGAACAGAGAGAAAGGAAAGACATTTATACTCAAATCTACAAAAGAAAACTGGAGAAGCCAGCACTCATCTTGTATTTTTGCAAATTTCTCCATTTTATAAGGGTATGTTAATTTTCCTGGCAATGTTAAATGTATATTTCGAGGGACTATATGCTGCCCAACACCACACTTGTGAGACTGGCACACTGGAGTCTTTCAAAATCAGCAGTTTCCAGGGGAAAATCCATCGACCATCTGCCTGCTTCAATAAACTACACAGCAGAGGAGGAAGAGCTGACCTGGATTGCCACCAGCGCAGCACTCCCTGGTGTCCGTCTGTGGAGGGTATGTGCCGCAGCCTACAGAGAGAAAACAGAATCCAAGTAAAAACAGATCCTGTTCTTCTTGCCTTTTGTATTTGTATAAAATAGAGCAATGTGCCTCATTTAAAAAAAAAAATACCTTTAGACAGGACAAACCATCCTGAAGATACTGTACATTTTCTTTTCTTTTCTTTTGGTGAGGAAGATTCTCCCTGAGCTAACTTCTGTTACCAGTCTTCCTCTTTTTGCTTGTGGAAGATTGTCCCCGAGCTAGCATCCATGCCCATCTTCCTCCACTTCACATGTGGGACACTGTCACAACATGGCTGGATGAGTGGTGTTTAGGTTCACACCCAGCATCTGAACCCGCGAACCCCGGGCTGCCAAGGTAGAGCATGCAAACATAAGCACTACACCACAGGGCTGGCCCAACACTGGACATTTTCAAGAATTCTTCTTTAAGGAACTTTTTCCAAGTCCAGATGGTAAAATTTTAAACAAGATTCTGAGGGAATCAGACGCTATTTCGTCATATAAAAGCCAAAACTGTCTGTCAAAAACCATCGTCAAAAGAAACGTATTTAGTGTTTTTAGCTTACAAGTCACAAGAGACATTATTATCAAATATTAAACAGAAAATAATGTTTATAAGATAAAGCTTATGAAATTACAGTTATAATTATACAGCCTTGTTATAAAAAACAACTGATTTGTCAAGTTGGAGGTCTGTATGCTTTGATTTTCAGTATCAGTACATAGTTTATTAGCTGAATTTTTCCCCACACTAGAAGAATTAAGATTCTAATATCTTTTCAAGAATCCAGAAACATTCTTATTCTTTAGAGGCAAATGACTAGAAAAATGCAAAAAAACAAATCCAAACAAGCCATGATCAGTATTGGTGATGGTGTACAAATTCTATTTCCCAACTTCATCCAACAGCTCCAATTTTTCCCCTAGTCACATAAGAAGAGAACAGTTAAGATATTAAGCAATAACAGCAGAAAAAGAACTTATATATATACATGTCACTATTTTTTCAACATCACGTTAAGCTCTTTATATGCATCCATTCAATCATTTGATAAATGTGTACTCTGCACCCACTTGAGCCAGGCACTGTTGCACGTGCTGTTGTCAGGACCTACAATCTGACTGGGGAGAAAGACAATACAAAGCAAACAAATAAATAGTCAGTCATGTAACGGCTGTGGTGAGCCAAGCAGGGGAAGGAACTAGAGAGTGATGGGGGAGGGAGATGAGCAGTTTAACAGGACGGTCAGGGAAGACCCCTGTGAAGAGCCGACAGTGGAGCACAGTCTTGAAGGAAGTGAGGGCGCAGCCCACGCATCTTTGGGGAGAATATGTTTCCCCCCAAAGTGGAAAAGAAAGGAGCAGAAGCCCTGAGCTAGGAGCATATTTGGTTTGTTTAGAAACACAAAGAAGTCAGCAGGGTCAGAGCAGAATGAGCAAGAAGTGAATATAAAATAGATTTGGAAAGTAGGGGCTTTAGGCTGTATGAAGGAGTTTTGTTTATATGCAACTTCGAAGGAAAACACTGGAGGACTTTCAATATGCAATTAATATTGAAAAGACAGCAGTGGCTACAATAGGGAAAAGAGATTGTAAGAAGACAAAAGTGGCAAAAAAGGAGACCAGTGATGAAGAAACTGCAGTAGCCAAGCTAGAGAGGGCGCACTGAACTTTGGCGGCATTGATGGAGGACGAGAAGTAGTAGGATTCAGGATGTATTCTGAAAATAAAGTTAACAGGATTTGCCAGGTGACCAGTTAAGGTGGCAGAGAGAGAAACAATTTAAGGATGATGACTAGTTTTTGTTCTGAACAAAGACAGGCAAGACTGGGAAAGGGATTGGCTTGGGAGACAGGGTTGTAAAGATATGAGAATAGAGAATTCTGTCCTGTACGTTCAGTCTGAAATTCCTCTTGGACATACAAATGTATGTCAAATATCTAGTGAATCTGGAGCTCTGGAAAGAAGTCAAGGATGGAGACTATTATTCAGGAGTCAACCTCCTGTAGATGGTACATATGATGAAGTCGGGAATGACGGTAGACGGAGACAACTGGAAGAAAAGGAGAGAGATGAGAAGCAGTTTAAGGCAGGACGAATGCTAGAAGAATGCAGCATCACAGAAACCACGAGAAGAAAGCGTTTCAAGAGAAAAACATAATCAATTACGTCAACTGCTTCTGAGACACTGAGTAAGATGAAAACATCGAACTGGCATTGAATTTAGAAAGATGGTGGTCACTGGTGACCTTAACATGAGAAGTTTCAAAGGAAGGAGAGAAGACAACCTGACTGGAATGAAATCAAGAGTGAATGGGTGGTAAACATTTGAGTCAATACAGACACTCTTTAGAAGAGTCTTACTATAATGACAAGCAGAGAAACAAGGAGTAGCTAGAGAGGAACGTGGAGCTGAGGAAAGCAGTTTTCCAGACGGAGATATTCTAGAGTATTTGATGTTGAAGGGAATGACTCAGTAGAGAAGAAGAATTTGGTGTCTCTTGGGAAATAGGAAAGAATTGCGGAAGTGATGCCCTTGTGTAAATGAGCAGTGGACCCGATACCCAGGCGAAGTCAGCATTGGACCAGAGGGAAGGCGGAGCAATGGATCAAAATGGACGATTGGAGCGTGGGAGGATTGGATGGTAGAAGGATGGGGTAGTTCTCTCTTCCTAGATTTTATTTTTCTCAGTGAAATAAGAAGAAAGATTTTTAACTGAGAGAGAGAAGATGAATATTAGATGTTAGAAGAGGTATAAATTAGTTGCCTTGGAGACTGGAAAAGGTGGTCGAGTTGCAGGGCTGGTGCAAGAGGTCTGCGTGCTTGAGCTGTGTGGTTAGCTCAGGGGTGTTTCCTTCTCCCTCTTCACAAAAAGTTAGGTACTCTCACTCCCTTCATCTTACAGATGAAGAAACTAAAACAGAGAAGTTAACTTGCCCGAGTTTACACGGGAAGTGAGGAAATCCAGAGGCAAGCCTCACTGGCTGCCCAGCGGCCTGCCCTCAGGCACGATGACGTGGCTCACGTCTCATGCCAGCTGGCGGCTTCAGGTGGACTGCAGAGGTGAGGGAAGATGCTCTGCCCTCAGCTCTGTGTGTGTCTTCACACATCCCAGCAGCTCATCTTGGTCACTCTGTGCACAAAACTTCAGTAATTCAGATTAAAAGCATCAACTACAGAATATCTTTTTAAAAAAAAATAGCACAGTTACATTTAAAACAATAATGCCTTATTTCTCGGCCCTTATTGGGAATGAGAAAAATTTGCCTAGTAAATTTTCTAGAAAACAGAAGTTTACCCTCTTTGTGGTAATTTTTGCTAAAATATGTTCTGTAAGCATCATATAACCTGTGCAAAGATTCTACATTGCGCCTACAACGTAGCACTACATTACAGAAAAGATTTTGACAGTCGCCCTTTGTTGACAGTTTGTCAGATTTTTAATGGCTCTCAATGGTGTTGAGATACGTAAGGCCTTTTGACTGCCTGAAATGTCCCCAGACAGCTGTGAGCGGTTTTGCTCACTTCGTCCACATACTAAATAATTAACTTTTCATTCAAATCCCAGCATCCGTCTACCTTCCTCACGTTCACAATCCATTGCTGTAACTTTAAAAGAACTGAAGGAAAAGAAATGCCTAAATTCACATATGGAAGCCATGAGGCAGCTAGGGATTACAGAGGGAAGAAAAAAATACGTTTACTCGCCCTAACGTATTCCCATTACAATCTGTTCAGTCTCCTGCTTTGATGACAACTCATGCGCCCAGAAGTCTGATCTGGGAATTTGTGTAACAGAGTAATCAAATTAACCAAATGTTGCCTGGTTAAAGATCATGAAGGGCATACTTTAAAGAATTGGAAAGAATCATTTGTAAGGTGGAAAGTCATCTTTCTCCTAAGCTGGGTCCCTCCATGTTCTCCTGCCTGATCCAACGTGATGGAGACAGAGTGAGTGAGGACGCAGGGGCCTCTCAGCGGTGGGCTGGGCATCTCTGACCCCTTCTCCTGATTCCTAGTGCTCCCCGAGAGGCCCTGTCTTTCTACAGCTCAAAGTACCAAAAGTCAAAGCCCCTTGACGTAGGTCACAACTAAGGGTTTAAAGAAAGAACTTACCTGCCAAGAGACACATGCTTCTCTCTGCTGTGTGATTCAGGAGAAATAGAACGTTAGCTGCCCATGTAATTTTGTTTTCCAGTAGCCTTATTTTTAAAAGTAAAAAAAACAGGTGAAATTTATTTTAATAATATATCTTATTTAACCTAATATTTAACACATATAAAAATATTATGAATTCTTCTCGCCATACTAAGCCCATCTCATCAGGCCTGGCTACAGTCCCAGCCACATGTGATGAGTTGCCGTGTTGTTTGAAGCACAGCTTTAGACTAAGAAATGCTGAACACACACAGATCCACTCCTGTGGGCTAGTTATACTCAACGTTCAGTATACATCGTACTTCTTTTTAGTGGTATAAAATTGTGTCATAAACTTAATTCTGATTGGATCCCAGCACTGATAACACTAACTGTTTAGATAAATAGCACACCATTACCTTTTTCTATGAGTTACCCATAAGTGTCCTTACATTTCCAGTTCAGCGTAAGTTTAACTCATTGTTATATTTCTTGATATCATAAAAGCCCTCATTCTCATTTTGACCAAAGTTTGGCCCTCCAGCTCTCTCCACCTCGTCTGAGCTTCACATTTCGTCACTGGAGTGACATTTCTAAAAGGCAATTTTGCTCCATGCCCAACTACTCAAAGATTATGGAGGAAATGTCGAGCCTTCATCATCTGACTCTGTCTGACTTTCATTTCACCTGCTCGCGCTCCTCCTTTTTATGCTCCATTCTGCAATTTGCACACTCCATGAGCTCCCTGAGTATGACACGCCATTGTGGCCTCCCCACCTTAGAACACACTGTTCTTTCTACCGGAAATGATCCTTCCTTTCCGTCTGCCAGGCGAGTTGCTGCTCCTCAGCCAAGCCTCACCTTCTGTCCAGTTCAGTTGGATACATTTATCGACCACTAGTCCTTGACAGCAGGGTCATGCTTCATTATCTTTGTGTCACCACATCTAGCACAGGGTCTCACGGTGCAATACGTGTGAGGCGTATGTGTTTGTTGATCGAACCTAAGTTTACTAAACCTTTAAGTAGACTCGGTTGTAAATTATCAACAGGAAGAAATGTTAAAAAAGAAAGTCATTCCTCTTTCTATTTGGTATTAAATTTAGTTAAATTCTATTTTCATTGATTTTATTGCCAACATTAAGAGACTGTCAGTATTTCTATTTTCATTCCCATACCCTTCACTTCCCCCAACCACCTGACCTACAGGACGGCTGAAAGGGAAACAGCTGATGGGAAGAGCATGACTATTTCTGGGACACAAGCCATACATTACTTCCTTAGATAAAAATAAGTATAAGAGATGCTAGGTTTCAAAATCCCACTTCAGATTCTGGTGAGTTTTGAGAAAAATTACACTTATCTTTGGCCACACATTCCAAGGAATAAACTGATAAGATTTTAATAAAATATCAAAATGAAATATCCAGCTTATTCCATACAAATACCCTATTTGAATAGTTATATGAAACAAACAAAAATAAAAGCCTCTGATAAGTGGAATCCTTTTCCCAGGTTAGCACAATTATTTGCTGTATAAACAATCATAACCAGGCATAAACAGCTCTTTTGTTTTAAGCATCGGGTACCAGAGTGAGGATATTTCTTAAGGCTTGGGAAAATTCTAGTTTTACAGCTTCCCAGGAGAGCCCCCATCTCTTGAGAAGAAGGGGACAACGTAAGGCCACCAAGACAAGCCCTTCTTGCCTCCATCAAGCCGTCTTGAACCAATAAGAACAGATCTAAGGAACTTCCTTTAATCTAGGAACACCATCCATAACAGACAAGGGTGGGGGTCAAAAGCCCCCTTCCTGTTCCCTGTGGTCCCCTTGGGTGGGGAACTAAAAAGCCTGCCGGGGCTATTTGCAATGGAAACAGAGCAATGAAAGAGAACAGTTGGATACCAGAAGATTAGAGGCGGGACAAAAAGAGAAAGAGAGGCGGCTGGTGGGCTAATAGCCACCTTCAATTAAATTCTGTTTTGTCCACCCTGGCTCTTGAACTTCTGTTTTTCACCAGTTCTTGTTTCTACTAAATCTCCCTACAGTTTCAGTCCTGTTGAAACCCATGCTTTGATTATGTAACAAGCATCTCGACAGAGTAAGGATGCACATTTCTTTTAAACAATGATTTTTACTTAAAGAAAAGTTCTGGTCGTTCCTAATCAATTTCCTGCCCATTTCTTGGCTTTCCTGCCCCTGACCTGTGGCTTTGGCTCTTACAAAGGAGCAGGACTAGAAAAGCAGTTTGTCCTGAGCTGGGAGGTCCCCCCTAAGTTATGCTCAGTGTTTGACGCCAAATCATGTTCACAAAGATCCTGGGCAAATGCTCTGGCTGCCAGTGATCTTTTCTGTTTCTAAAAGCAATCTTCAAAATATAGGGCTTTGCTTTTTAAGTAAATTGTTCATGATGTATATGTGAGTGAAAGGGTTCTATACAGGATTCAAAACCCTGCACATCCTTTGTTCTGGTTTCGAAATTCCCTATTGAGTCACTTCGTTGCTCAATGCTGAAGGGCACATAAGTACAATGAATGTGATAGTAAACAGACTATCTAGCCAGATGCATCAGCAAAACCTAACCCTGCTTTACCAGTCCATGTACAGGTTTATTTTAACTGTTTGGTTTGGGTTTTTCCACAGCTATTAATATCACTCAGCCCAGCTTCAGTGGCACGGATGCCTTTGGGTACACTTCATTCCTGGCTTATTCACGGGTCCCAGACATCGGCTTTGACTATGAATTCCACGTGACGTTTCAGCTGGCGAACAACCACTCGGCCCTACAAAACAACTTGATATTTTTCACCGGACAGAAGGGCCATGGTAAGAGTCACCAAACCCTCTAGGACTTGCTCAGCTCCTTTACGATAGTGTAGCGAGTCTTCAGGGACATTCTAACTGGCTGCGGAGGAAGGAGACAGATGCCTAGAGGAAGCATCCGAGTTTCTGCCTCGAGTGTGTTCCTGGTAGTCCAGCGTGGTCCTGAGCCTTCCTGAAGCCCTGTTCCCAGCAGGGCTGCCTCTTGATCAAGGGCAGGAATTCCTGCAGGCGGGCATAAGGCAGTGGAGGTAAACAAGGCCACGAGAAGTGAGCCTTTTGACTGGTCCTTTCTTCTGTTTCGTTCCGTTTCCATATATAAGGAGAGAAGGGAGATTCTCAGAAGGAACATCATTTTACCATGTGTTATGGGATGGGAATGGTTACCCTCCAAGAAAACCATTCCACGTGAAAGGAGTGAAGAATTAAGAAAGTACTCAGCCTGTAGCAAAGACTCCAGTACCCTAGAATTCATGGGAGATGAACTTACAAGTGAAATCTGTCTGTCTTAAGTAGAAAGCAGTTACGCATGTGTGGGATCAAGGAAAAGCCCGTGTACATTACTCCCCCGTCGGCAATTAATCACTTACCTTCTCTGCGCCCAGCATCCTCACCTGTGAAATCCACCTGTTACACCAGAACCAGACCTTCCTCCCAACGGTCAGTGGTTCTCTCGTGCAGGGTAAACAATATCCTCTGTTCTTTTCAACTCGCCACCTGACTGTCTTCTCAGATTGCACACCGGTTTCTGTACTAACACATGTCTGAAAGGGGCTCACACACCAAGTGAGGTGTGGTGTGTCAGTCTCCCGCTGCCTCCACCTTCATCATGTGAAGTGCTGTTCACTCTCCCTCGGAGATCTCTTGGAATCTCTTCCCTATCTCCATCACCAAAACCTCCCGACCCCTCCCCACGGCATCCCTCCTGCCTTTCCCCCTGCAGCGCGTCCTCTGAGTGGCAGCAAGTTACCTCTTTCAAAGCAATATTGTCATACTTGTACCTTGCCTAAACCCCCCTGTGATGTCCCACTGCCCTCGGAAGGAAATCCACACCTCCTTCCATGTTCTCAGAGGCTCCGGCCCCAGCCCCGCCTCTCTCCCTGGCCTCGCCCAGGCCTCTGCGCCACCTCCACTCCTCTCCCTTCCAGTGCCTTAACCATCAGCTTTCCTGGCTCAGAGGCTTCCTGCGTGCTCTTCCCTCTGCCTTGACAGGAAATGCCATCAGGGTGGTCAAGAGAGCAGGCTCTGGGGCCTGGCAATGTAGACGTGAATCCAGTCTCCACCACTTACAAATTACATGTCCACTTACTTACTGTCTCTGTGCCTCCGTTTCCTCACCTATCCAATGAGTATACTAATGGTACATTCTCTAAGAGTTGTGAGCATTAACACAGTTAACATATGAAAAGCACTTACAATAGCCCTGGACCCAGTAAACATGGTAGTTTGGGTTTTTTCCAGGAAACCACTTCCTCAGCCACTTCACAGAAGTAGATCTTATCCCACCCCATGCAAGTTATTCTCCACCCCAGCTGCTTATTGCCTCTGAAGCCCTTACCTCAACGCATAATTCTTTTATCTATTTTTTTGGATAGAGTTTTCTTGTCTGTCTTCACTACAGAATGGGAGCTGTGTGGACAGAGACCATGGCAGCCCTGTTCAACTTTATATGTCCACACTTAGCACATTGCCCGACACAAAAAGTATCCCATGAATGAAGAACCACGATGAGAACAGATCATCGCATGACATGTAGCCCAGCAACACAGTTGCACAAAGGTTCTTGAAGAGCAGCCTGTTCTGCGGGCTTTGGTTTCAGACACTGTCTCCTCTGTTCGGATTTCCCCATAGCTCGCCCCTCCCTCCCCTTGGGGCCATGTCCCCTTCCTCTGAGCATTCAGGGCGTGGACCCTTGATTACAGGCTATGGTGGGCTGACTTTCTCTCCTCCCTCATAGAAATGGTCCTGGTTCTCACCGCATCCCATGTGAAGCCAATCGCGGACAGTTTTAATGAATATCTATTGACTGACTGCCAGAAGGCAGGGCAGAAGGAAGGGAAGGAAGAGGAATTTCTACCCCTACCTGGTCAATCCTCACACCCTTCACCATAAGTTCCCCAATTATATCTTTCTCATTAGCCAAAAAATAACAACTTGGCAAATGAAAAAATTTAAATGAGCGTCACAGACCCTGGGTCTGTCTTGTTTTAAAACAGAAATTCTAAATCCTGAAAGATTCACGGAGGGAGAACCGGAGCAAAGAATAAACACTTGTTCCATGAAAATGCTGCTGCCAAGTCAGTCTTCAGTACCCACTGCTAAAGACTCCTCTGAAGTCTCCAAACAGAAAACCTTAAAGTGACATTTTGGCCACAGCATTTGTAAACTGTGTACTCTTACCTGTGACATTTTCCGGTCTTCTCTGTCATCTGCTTTGTACGTATGGAGATGAATGCTAATTCTGCACTGGCGCTGGTAGCTTGAGAGCCTGGTTCAGTAAAGGCTGGATAACAGGCAGATAAATCATGGCGCTCCATCCTCTTATGGGTGAAACTGAGAAATCGGACACCTGCAATTCCAGTTTGTGCCACCTGAGGGAGCAAGAACACCAGCTAAAAAAAAAAATGCAAGCAGCCCGGGGGAGCTTTATAAGGCCGTGTTTCTCCACGTGGGACCTCTTCAGGCCTGTATCAGAATCCTCTGAGGGTGCTTGAGAAAATGCTAATTCCCAGGCCCTCCTGAATCAACAGACAGAATTTTATCAAGCCTCTTAGGTGCTCTTTATGCAACTAGTATTTGAGAGCAACCACTCAAAACCTCTAGGGAGCAGCTAAATTAGACCATACACGGGGATAGACCAAGGTACGTAATTATTGCCATAATGTCATATGTAGGGATGATTCATCAATTTGTGTAGCATAAACTTATTAATTAAAGAGATACATATTCCTTTAAAACATATTATTGTGATTAATATTAACCGCACAATTTGCAATTATCTATTCTGTAAAAGAAACTATGATCCAAGTCAGTGTTGTGAGCAATGGAATCCCCACATTTAGGTGTTTTTCTTGCTGTTGGGTAACGTCAGTCTCTGACCTGCATACTGGTTGTTGCTGCTAAGATGCACAAGGCCACAGAGTGGATATAACAACCTAAAATGTAAGCCTACCTCTCATTTCTGCCATGGCCACAAAAAAAGGCGAGCGACTGTCATTCCCCAACACTTACTGTACTCCTCCCTGAGCCCCCCAAAGCTGAGCACTGATTTTGCCTGACTTCATTCCTTTGAACTCTAAACAAATTCCCTTGGCAAACATTGCAGCTCAAAAATGTCTCTCTTGACTTGTGATTTTTTACCTAACCTAATCCTCTTCTCATCTTCTGCAGTCATACTGGCATTTCCTTCATCATCTCTTCGTCCTTTTCTACCCTTCACTCCTTACAATGTGTGGCTTATAGTTTGACTCTTCTAGAAACCACGTGTGCGTCCCACAGTGGTCCACAGGTGAACATGTCGTCTCCCTCTTCTGCATCCCTTCGGTTGACACCTGGCATAAACGTTCTGCTTCAGGCGGAAACCCAGGAGTCCTCTGGATTTCTGCCTTTCATTCGTTTTGGCAAATATTTACTGGAACCTGAATGAGGCATTCTTTGAGATGCTGGAGATACGGTTATGAACAAGACAGACAAGGTCCTGCCTTCTCTCCCTTTTATCCCCCACGTTCAATTAAACACCAAGGTCTGTCCATTTCATTCCCAGTTACTTTTGGTATTTTCTCCTTCTGTGTTCTTTCTCCTCCTCATCGCTCCCAGCTTATCTGTCACAGACGGTTGCAAGTGCCACAGCCTCCTGTCCACCTGTCCAGTTTCGCACCCGGTCACACCCCTTCCCCTCCATCCTCCACTTGTCTACAAGTCCAAACACAACGTGCCTAATCAGCATGCTTCATCACAACATGCCACCTAAGATGCTCTGCATCATTTGCACAGACGTTTATCCAGCCCCTGCCCATTTGCACAATCTCTTTTTCCTTCATTTCACCCTGACTCAACAATAGTAGCACATGCGTACATTCTGTATCACGTCACTGAGTCCTCCACTTCTGTGCCTTTGCACAGGCTGTTCCATCTTCCTGAGCCTCCAGAACACTTCTAGCCTGTAAGCCTCAGCTCAAAAGATCATTCTTCTTTGAAGTTTTTAACACGTCCAGGAAAATTTAAGAATTAATCTCACTGCAATTTGCCAGTAACAATTATCACATTTTATTATAACTGTTTGTCTGGATCTCTTTGAGAACCAGAACAGTGGCTTTTCTTTTTTATATCAACAGTGGCTGTCATATATAGACACTCATGACAGTTTTTGAAAGAATGAATACAAAAACCCATGGTCTCTGTTACACTAAATCTTACGATCGATTTAGAGAGTCACAAGATATGCACTTACATTTTGTTAACTAACAGTGCTGAACCGGAGGAAAGAGACCATGTCTGGTACACACAGCATCTAATATCTGGAACTAGACATCATTGAATGAAAAGAAGTATGTAAGTGATAGAAAAGATGGAATTCAGAAGGCAGAAGCCGCACCCAGCTACAACAGTTAGAGAATTTGTTCCCCTTAGTGTGTTTCTCATCCTTTCCCTTTCTTTTCGACCAATCCTCTCCCGTTAGTGCTGCAGCAGCCCGCTGCCTCCCAGTTGCATTCCCTCCCAGCCTGGGCCCAGCCAATCCCCAGCCCAGCAGTCTCTGTGAGCGGCCAGCTTACTCATCTGGGACCCATCACCCCCATTCACGCCCCTCCACAGCTCCCTCTTGCCTGAAGGCCTGCCCGGTTGTCTTCTCCTCTTCCAATGCTGCCCACCCAGCAATGTCCCCTGATGAATTCAGGTCTCCCTGTATCCTGTCTACACAAAGCCTGTATGGAACCTGTAGTTTATAGCCCATAATTTGGTACCTAATTATGTACTTTTTTTTTTTTCCTGCTTTATCACCGCAAACCCCCCCTGTACACAGTTGTGTATCTTAGATGCAGGTCCTTCTAGTTGTGGGATGTGGGACACCGCCTCAACGTGGCCTGACAAGCAGTGCCATGTCCACGCCCAGGATCCAAACCCTGAGCCGCCGCAGCGGAGCACATGAACTTAACCACTCGACCGCGGAGCCAACCCCCATATGTACTGTCTTGTCATTCGGAGCCAGCCCTCATATGTACTGTCTTGTCATTCACAATCGCTACTTTGAATCATACAAAGTTACCATTTTCATAAATCAAAAACATCAGAACAGCAGCGGTTTCCTAATCGTAATCTCATCCCTCAGCAAGGTTAATCTTAAATTCCTTTCAGACAAACCTTGCCTTCAATGTCTTTCGTATCCCCAACTGCATCATTCATCTGGTGGATCCTGCGTGAGAAATCAATAATTACAGGCATATTGATTCTGTCACTGACGGAAAGACTCTCGACAGAGGCTATCCTGGCTAGCCACAGACACAGCGCACGCATGGATGGGTCTGGAGTGCAGTGAAGAAGTCAGGACCTTTAGGGTAGAGGGGGCACCACGTATCAGTGTTTACATCACTGAAATGTAAGGTAAAATCTCAACAGCCCGTATTAAAAAGGTATAATACAGTGACAGAATTTTTCAGAAAAAAATCCATATAGAACTTCCCGGATATTTATCTATGTGCCTAAGTGCCTTATGTGCGTAGCTTTCTGTCAGTCTCCAGCGCGCAGGTTCTCTGCTGCGGTAATTATGAAAGGTTACCTCACATTTCATGCCAAACAGTTTCTCATTTACTTGAAGCCTTATTTATTAAGTGTAACAGAAAGAAGAGCACATAAATTTTGCTTGATGTTTTTCTGGAAAAATGCAATGACTGTCATCTACAGGACAGAAAAAGAAAAATGAAGGAGGGCATTTTGCAGAAACCAATCAGCTCAGCCTGCTCTTCACAGAGCCTTGTGCAGATCGGGAGGAAGGAAGAGGCCTGGCATGAGCGAGCAGGCTGTGTTCACGTCCTCAATGCCGCACATCCCCCAACTCCACGGCGGGAGGCGGTTACGTACAACCAGAACTGACAGCGTCTGCGCACAGTCAGTATTTTTTTTACAGCAAAAAGCGTTCGTTCTTTTCTTCTGTAAGCACATCAGAGTGACTCGAAATCATGAGAGTTTCTTCCTGACAACTTCAAACTATGAAATCTTAGTTTTCCTGAAATTAAATATTCTGGACTGTAACGTCCAAGTTGTCTACGTTATTAAATAATTTGAGTTCTTAAGATAGTCCAAGAGGAAGTTAAGCCAATTCACTTTACCGACTGAGAAATACATGAAAATTGTCACATTTGACCAGTGCTCAAATAAGGTTTAAAATAACAAAAAGATGTAGATCCTTGCAAACCCCGCCCGCTGTTTTTTAATTTGTACGGAGAGGAGTGTCCCTTTAAGCAAAGGCAATGGGGGTAAACTTGGTCTCTAGAAGAACTTTCAGAGGACAAAAGAGGAGGAGGGGCCGAGTGCAAATCCATCTACCAAGAGCCCACGTCTACACTGTGTGTTTGACACAGCGGGGAAGCACACGTGGTTCTATTTTATGGAAATTCAAGTTTACCCACAAACGAGTGCTTGCTGCCCTCATTTTCACGGTCTCATCTCTCATAGCAGACAGCAAGAGACAGCCAGACTTTCTGCTTTTTCTAGTCTCAACTCCTTTTGTTCAAGAGATAGAAAAATATGGGCCATATGTAACCCCAGGAATTTCTATCACGTTTGATGGCCTTTTCCCGCGCTCTGAGCCGGCATTGCGTTCGTCGGTGCCATCGCCCTCACCCCACTGCCTTCCACTAGCACGGCTGAATTCAGGACCCTTTCTTGATTTGGCCACAAACAGCACTGGGTCTACATTGCCCACATTTTACTCCCCTGAGGTAGACACTATGTGGTCTCCATTGTGCACGTGGCTAATGAAGAAGCATCGTGGCCTCAGCTGTGTGTGGTTCTGATGCTTTCAAAGCCCTGGGCTGTCCATAGCTTAATGGTCATATCAACCCAACAGGAAGCTAAAAGTTTGCCACTATGATTAGAAGCGACACAGATCTTAAGATAAACAGAGGCTGTATGCTCCGTAAGAGTTCATTCAAAATCTCCAGGCATCTCAATTTTCGTTTAGCACCTGCGAAGGAAGAGACTGTTGCTGAATACGGAGTAAAGATGGCTCAGGTGTCCAGAATCCTACACCGCTCCATACGTATTCTTCTGGTAGGGGAGACTTCCATTCTTTGGGGTCTTACTTCTCACATATTAACCTAGATGTATTTTTCTGTTGCGTCACTTTACCATTGATTCTAATTCCATAAGTTTCTCCTGTTATTTTCCTAAAATCATTCACACTTATTTATCTCTTCATCCACATCTAATTTGGCTTTCTTTGTAAAATCTGAATATACCCTCTCATAGCCATTTGGACAGGCAACCAAAGCTCAGTTGAGCTTATCTTGGTGTCTCTGTGTCACCATCATTGTATGACAATGTCGACAATATTTGACAAAAAGGCGGTTTCCTTCTTTCAGAAATTTGTAAGCTTTACAGGCCATAGAACTATAGTCGAATATACCACAAAGTGTCTACACAAAAGGAACGGTTCCTTCAGAAGGGAACGCCCCCCAGGAATCAGGAGCCGTTCGCCAAGCAAGCCTCACAGACTGAAAAGTCAGAAAGTCAGAGCGTCATCTCCGTGGCCCCTCCACGTCTTCTGTTTCCCTCAGACGGGAAAGGAAGGTCGGGGAGGGAAAACCCACTGGTCACTTAGTACATCTGAATGCATTTGGGAAGATCTTTGAAGACACTTGAAGTCATTGCTAGAGAGCAGTCCTGTGAGGTATTAGTATTATCATTACCATTTTTTCAAAAGAAGGAGATAAGAAGAAGTTAAATTAGCAAACAGCCCAAGATGAGACCGCGTGTCCTCAGAACACCTGGGACTCCGCTTCCCGCTGTGGGTCCAAGTCCCTTATCATTTTTAGGGGGAGAAATTAAATTTAATGCGTGGTAATACTTTACCATATTGGAAGAATAGTTTGAAAAAATAATAACAAATTGTGTCCACTCTTTCTCTACGAATAAATCAAAATGTCATTCTAAAGGAAATATTTCAGAAGTGTTTCCTTTTTTCTATTGGAATTAACAGAATGTTGGATCAACCAAATGCGAATTATCATGTTTCTACGGTGTTAAAAGTCACACTATTCACCTTTGGATTAAGTGGTGAGTGCGGAAATAAACAGGGATTTCACAGCATGGTCTGTATGAATGTTTTAGATTCCCACAACGTCCCCTCAGAGCAGCCCAGGGCACAGCCTTCCAGAGGGTTCTGAACCCTCCCTCAGGGCACTACAGTGAGCTTCTGCCTCCTCCCAGCCCAGGGGTCCCAATTTCTGGGGCGTCCTTCCAAGCAGACCACACGAGAGCACGTGCAGGGGCAGCCTCAGGGTTTACAACATGCAACGATTGACCAGAATCAGTGGGGAGAGCAGCTGGACAGGAGCGCCCAGAGACTCTCTCCAGTGAGCAGGCTTGAGTCAGTCCCTTTACTCATGAGTCTTCTTCTTTCTGAGGACTTCGTTAGCGAATCCTCGGCTCAAACCGCTAGCCACTCTTCTCCAGGCCTTCCTTCAGGATGAAGCTAATTAGAACACCTCTAATGACTGTTATTTAATTTGCAGGGTTTTTTCGAATATGAATTCCATTACAATAATCATAAGGTGGGCAGGGTTGCTGCACAGTTCTGCATATTTTCTCTCTTTCTTTTGTTTCTCTTTTTCCTTCAGGTCAAACTGACCTGCACGATTTCCCCTGGGCCTACTATCTGAAACCTTTTATACCCTTCCTCCTCCTATGTAGAACATTCCCCTTCCTGTCTGTACTCACCAATCAAGTCAGAGGTTAGGTTTGACTGACAAGGTCCAGCCAGGCTGAACAACCACTGATGTAAGTAGGAAAACCTTTAGGTTTAAAAACAAAAAATTCAGGAAATCCTTCTAAGTAATTTAGGAAAGAAAATGCATGAACTTAACTATAATCACATGCTTGTGAGGCAAACATTTTGTTTTATTTTTCCTCCAAAGGTTTTATATGTTTAAGATCTATTACGTTCCCACCATCCACCCCAACCGCATGGCACACTTCTAAGAACCATCTGAGACGGCTGAGAATGGCCTGGCAACCGTGTCTCAACCTCTTTGATCTTTCCTTCCAGAATATCCATGGCGGCATCCTCCACCTTGTTTCCATTTTTTGTCATCCTTGCCATCACCACCATCCCTTTCTTCACGAAGACTGAGTCCCTGCTTTGCGGCTAAGTCACCGTTCTCTGTCCTTTATGAGGCCAGATGCTATTCTGACCGCAGCAGCTCATCTCCCCCCACCACGAGATTTCCCCTAACCACTGCGATGAGTGGTTGTTACATAATGCTAAACACACCTGGCCACAACCACCCTGTTTCAGAGCTCTCTGCTTTGCAGTGTTTGTGGAATTAAGGTACAACTTTTCTTTCCAGTCAAAGGAAGACCAAGTTGGGGTTTTTTTCTGTACATTCTAAAGGGTGTCTATTCACTTCCTAGAGCTTCTTACTCCTGACTCCTGTTCATCCCAAGGCCTCTGCTATTGTTTCCTTCCTCCCCCTCTTATCACTCGCACAGCGTCATCTCCAAAGCCTTCCTTCTTGGCGCCAGCTCCTGAGGGAGATCAAACCCATGTTTCTCGCCTTGTCTGAGATCTCCCTCCTGACCCTGGTTCCATTAGGATTCACTGTGGGTTTGTGCTCAGCAGGCCAAGTGAGCTTAGTTCCAGTTCTTTTCATGAAAAACTCTCACTGTGTCAATACTCAGAATCCCTATATAGTGATATAAATGCACAATATCATCTGTTGCTTTGTGAACTGACAAATGTAGAAATGCAAATCTTCCACATATTTCTCAAACAGATTCCTAGAATAACGATCTAATAGAACACTGATTTTGAGAATGCATTTAGTCTATAGCATTGGTGGTTGTTTGAAACATGTCAGTGCTTATATTATTACCTGCTGTTAAGCCAAGAAATTCCCATTACAATAAATTACAGGAAAGCAACATAAGACCTACAAATGGATGCTAATAAACCATACCTTCAAGTCACCTCCATGATTGACCCTCCAGAATTTTTTAGTTGGATCAGAGTAATGCACTGAAGCAATCAGGGTTATAGTTTTAAGAAAAAAGAAAAATTCTACTACTGTCCTTGACCCAAAGGTTAACTGGGACCAGATAGGTGTTCCAGCACAGGGACCAGGAATACCTGCTTCCCAGGCTTTGATGCAACAGGGGAAGAAAAGCTGATACACAAAGCTAAGGTCAGACTGTAGTTGAAAGGGAAAGGAATAAAACAAGGATTTATTGAGTACCTACTCTGTGCTAGGTAGGCACTGTGCTGATACTTGCACCTTAAATATCACATAATCCTTAGAAAAATCATGAGATACTATTGTCCCCCTTATTCTTCAGAAATAAACCTTAGAGAGTGGGTGCTGGTGGTGCGCGGTGGCACAGCTCCAGTGGGACACTTGCTTCTTTCTCCGCCGCACAGACCGTGGATGAGGGCGCAGGCTCTACGGCCAGGCCGTCTTCAGATGCAGTCTCTGCCGCCCAGCAGCTCTGTGGCCCTGGAGGTGCATGTGCCTCAGCATCACCCCACAGACCCGGAGGCGGATCTCCTGCCCCACAAGTCCCAGGGTCTCGTCCCCCTACAGTCTCCCAACAGCCTCAGATGCACAGGTCCACCCAGTTTTCATCTTGCCCTTTTTTCCTGGTTTGTTTTATGAAGGTAACAAAGGGCCCTCAGGGGTGGCTACCGAATTTGTGAGGCCCACTGCAAAATGAGAATGCAGGGTCCCTTGTTCAAAAAGCAGAGAAAAGAATGCCATTAAAGGTACTAAGAGCATTTTCCTTTCTTCAGTGTTCTCTCAATTTTTTATAGTCTTTTATTTGCTATTTATGGCAAAGTTAAAAAATAAAATATTAAATTATTAGCATGAATTTTACCATTTATTTTTCTATCCAGTTTAAAGTGCAAATATAAGAGCATTTAATTCACATGCGGAGTCCCCCAGTCACACAATGGGTATTTCCTAGCTTGTACAGGCACATGGACATCCTCACCAGAGCGGGAGATGCTGCACATGGTGACGTCAGCTGTCTTTATTTCACTTCTTGATCCCCACACATTCCGTCGACGCTCTCTACCTCTGGCTTACTGACCGGTAAGGAGGACTGAAAGGAAAGGAACCATGAGCTTCCCCCTCATTCTCTTTGCTTCTCCGGCGTCCTTTCAGGGTAAATAATGAGCTATACAGGGAAGTAACAGGGGTCAGGAAGGAAGGATCGGGCTCCTGGTCATTCATGCTTCTTAGACCACCAGTGCCTTTCTGCGCTTGAGCAAGTTCTGGTTCAAATGGAAGGTATGGCCTCTTGGGGTCATCGACACCCCCACCTACTCAGTCATTAGACGTAACACACTCACCGTGTGCTTGTCTTAAGTCTCACTGGACTCCCAGCATTGTGGGAATTCCATTCTCATGGAATATCACAAACCCAACATGTGAATGGTGTGGCAAAAAAACCACAAACATGCATATTGCACGTATGTGTCACCTCTGTTCCCACTCTAGCTCCATTGTCCCATGGACTTCACTTTCAAAATACAGTTCAAAGAATTTCAAGATATGACAGCAGAGCATTAAACGAAGCATGGAGCCCTTCTGAACACGAAGCCCTGGATGACAGCACAGGTCACACACGCTGGCCCTCCTGGAGTTATTAATATCAGCCAGGCTTTGTTAAAAAAAACAGATGCGGATCCCATTAAAATATTTCCAGCACCTACCTTCAATAATTCTCATCCACGTGGTATAAGGTAGGTTCTAAAATCTGTGCTTTTGACAAGCTCCCGAGTGATGGCGACGGACTTCCAGGTTTGCAAAACACCACCTGGAGCAATTCCAAGTCCCTGAGATACTGTCCACCTTCCAGGCGCCAGCCCTCGTGTCAACTGCTTTTCTTTCTCTTATCTACTCCATCACCCACCACCGGGGTGACCCTGAGGGAAGGTCCAGAGTGGAAGGAGTGGCAGAGGGAAGGCAAGCAACCCCAGTGGACCCATGGCTTGTAAAGAAGATGCGATCCGCTGCTGGATGGTCTGATAGGCTCCCCGGCGCTCCTTCGCCCCACCCCTTGCTGCGTCCCTACTTCTGCTCCCCGGGATGTGTCCATGGGCAGGAGTGTCTGTACGCTGAGGTCAGCCTGTTTCCCTCGACTGCCCCCGTCCTAGCTCCTGTCTCCTGGACCGACTCTGCCATTCCGCGTGGCTCTTTCAGCCAGATTCCTCTGAACCACCTTCAACTCCTCCCTTTTCCTCAACTCTGTACTCCAAATTGACCTGTCCTTTCAAGATTTCCTTCCAACCACACACAGATTTCTCTTCTTTTCTCTATCCCCTCTGTCACTGCCTTGCTTTATTTAGACTTGACTCCTTCCTCTCCTGAGTCACTTTGAATGACCTTCCAATGAGACAGATTCCTTACCTGCCTGTGTGTTCTGCCCTCCACATTGTATGAGATTCTCCTAAAATCCAGATCCAATAAAATTCTCTCATTCAGAATCCTTTCATGGCTCCTGAGAGTCTCTAGGAAAATATTTAAAGCATTTATTGTAGTAGTTTGGGCCCTTAAAGATATGCCTCTTTCTGCCCTGGACACTAAATGCCAGCCAGCCCCAGCTCCCAGCCATTTTGTAAGCATGCCGTGTTCGCTGCCCCTGCTGGGTTTCTGTTGTGTTATTCCCTCTGCTTGAACATCCCTCTTCAGCTGCAAGGACCCCTCTCCTCACCCACCGAGTGGATCTTGTTTTCCACTTTATGAGTTAGCTAAGAAAACAACTCAAAAGTCACCTCCTTTTGAATTTCCTAATGCTCCTCCCCGCCCCCGCCCCGTCATAATGACCACCACCTGTTCTTCTCCGCTGTTCCCTGTGGCATGGAGACAAACCTCCCATCTCATCCCAACCAGGCTGTGAGGCCCTAAAGAATAATGTTGTTTCTGGCATGCTACAGGTTCTCAGTGACTCAGGATGGAGAACGGCGACAAGACAGGTAGAAGGGTATGGCTCACATACACCTGCTCCCCCATAGCCAGTGCAGTGGGCAGAACACCATCTCCATTCCAACAGCCCAGACAATTGGAAAGACAACTCAGATGTCCACTAGAATGTCTCAAAAGGATCCCCATTCACATTGCACAGAAAAATCTCTTACAATTCTCCTTCTCCAGCCCTCTCTCCTGTGTCGTCTTTACTCAAACAGCTGCCTGAGAGACTGTCTCCAATCTCTACTCAGGGGTTTTCTCCTTTTTGCTTAACTGCCTTCCTGAGTCTATGTTTTCTCCTGGGAGTTCTTCCTATTTTAAATTTGCAACCCAGCTAACCTGCTGCAGCATTGCAGGTGGGAAGAAATTACCAGAGACAGAGAGAAATAGAGATTTGCTTAAGTTCCCAGCATGCTTAGCCAACGGCATGACGCTTCACACAGTGGTTCTCAACCGTGGTACATATGACACTCACCTAGGGAGTTTCCAAAAATAACCCAACTCAGGGCCATGCAGAACCACGAGAAAAGCCGAGGTGGAGTTCAGGTATCTCTAAATGATATTTCTGCCTCCCGCTTTCCAGCGCCTTAGGAAGTCCACCTCTCTACACTCTCTAGAAACCCCACCTCTGCAGACCTTGCTCTCCTTTTCTTGCTCAGTCTAACAGAAGCCAAGGGGGCAGACAAGCCACCCCCGCCCAGAAGTGTAGGAGGGGGAGGTAGTGCACACTCATGAGGAAGTTTGTCCACGTCCAGCGACTAGCTTCTGCTTGTGCCCTGTGATTAACCCTCTTACTTCTGTGGCATCCGGATATTCTTCCTCCAAGCAGAAGTCCTTGCTCAGCTCTCTACCTGAAAACCTCAGTATTGAGGTCCACAAACACACCTTTCTGAAACTGGGTGATGTCTTTGGGTCCCTCTTCCCTGGGACAGACCTCTTGCCTCCACCTAGCTCGAGAAGCTTGCCTTGACCTTGCGTGTTCTGTCCTCCTGCCAGGACCTACACCATTAACCATCCCGACCTTCCTAACACCACCAGACCTACTGCCAGGACCTTCCCCTAGTGCCTGACGCTGGCTCTCTCCCAGCCACCTGCCCTTATCCCCTGGATCTATATGAGCTGCATGCTGTGTGCTCTGGGCCTGGATCTCACTGTTCTGCACGGATGGCCCTGAACCAACGGAGAGCGAGGGAGAAGAGAAACATCACCTTTAACTAGTCTTGGGGTGTGGTCAAGAGCTACTCCAGTAGAGCAATGATAACACACCCTGAGCGGCTATAGAAATAAATCTTCCTTATAGTCTCCTCAAATCATAGTGAGAGCTTCAAAGCTGGAGCTAGGTTCTCTCCATCTGTTGAATCTCATGAACTACGAAAGCAGTTTGACTCCATTGTAAAGTTCTCCTTAGGTAAAGTGCACACTGAATCAATCTCATTCAGACAAACAGGAGATTTCAATCCCCAATTTTTAGGTATCGATCATTTCCCTGGGTTGACCAGAACCCTTATGGCTTCAAAGAAAAGCTCCTAGTACTCAGACAGCTTCTGGGGCTGCGAATGCTAATACCCAGATACGCACATAGCAGAGCGCCGACAACAGGCTAAACGTCTGTTACAACTTACGCATTGGTCTACAAGGCAGAACCGGGCAGTAAAACAAAGCTGACTGGGCCCCCGGAGTTCCTCTCAGTGAGCCTGCCCCCACATCTTCTCATTCCAGGGCTCAACGGAGATGACTTCCTGGCAGTGGGTCTGCGAGACGGCCGCGTGGTTTACAGTTATAACCTGGGATCTGGCATAGCAAGTGTCAGTAGCGATCCCCTCGATCGGAGCCTTGGGATCCACGCAGTCCGCCTGGGGAGGTTCCTCCAAATGGGCTGGCTAAAGGTAAAGAGCCATCCCCTCACCCGCCCCACAACCTTACCAAGCTCTGTTCTCTTGTCGGATCTGTGCTGACAGACAAAGAGAATAGGCCACGCCGCCCACCCTCACGAAGTTCACAGACTAGTGCACGCAACAGAGGTCCAGAGGGATGGGTGCAATTAAGCGGTGTGGGAATCAGTGAGAGGGATGCCCAACACAGACAAGGTGAGGGAGAGCGTCAGGAAATGCTTCCCAAAAAAGGTGATACTTAAGCACAGCGTCAAGTAAATAGGAGTTCAGAAAAAGAACAGTGGCCCCTGTGGGCTTAAGGAATGCAAGTAATTCAGTGTGGCTTTCAGGTGGGGGGAAGCAAGAGATGGATAGAAGTAGACAAGGTCTGTATCATCAAAGGACTTAGATGTCATGCTAAGAAGTTTAGATTTTTATCCAGAGGACTATGGAAAGCTACCGAGAAATTTAAGAAGTGGGGTTGGGTGCCATGGTCGATTTCCATTTTTTGATAAATGACTCTAGTGGTTGTACTGAGAATAGATGAGAGAGGGGGGCAAGGCTAGATGGAGGAAAACCAGCGGGATGCCAGCTCCTAATCTTTGAGGAACTGTGATTTTCATTGAAATGCAAAACCCCGACGGCTATATTAATACATCCGTGGTAACGGACACCAGCAGAGACGCAGAGAATTGAGTGGTGAAGTGTTTCTTATTTCTTCAAAATTCGGGTCTTTGTAAATTTTTCATGCCAATTTAATGGGAAATAACAAAAGAGTATCTTAACGTTCACCCTGGGGAATTAATTCTTTTTTAATAGGTTTTGAATTTTTTGGCTTTTGAAGGTAGATGATCATAAAAATAAATCCATCGTTGCCCCAGGAAGACTGGTTGGTCTCAACGTCTTCAGTCAGTTCTATGTCGGCGGCTACAATGAATATACTCCAGAGCTCTTACCGAATGGATCCGAGTTTAAAAATGGCTTTCAAGGTGAGGCCTGGATGGTTTCACACTCTACCTACTTGTTTCAAAATTTGAGAAAAGACAAAGTTTTTTACAGGGTATACTTCTAGTTCCCAAACCAGCCGTGTGGATTTCTTTCTAATTGGACTTGATCAAAGTTTGATTTTAACGAAGAGCATTCATTCATTGTGATTAATTACTCACTCCCTGTGTACCAGGCGTTCGGGATGTTTCAGGGAAAGAAATAAAGATTCCTGCTCTCGAGTTTACATTCTGGTTGGCAAAGGAACGAACAGAAAATAAATACTAAATACAATAGAAAATTTACATAGCGGAGTAAGGTGATAAATTCTGCAGGGAAAAGAGGAAAAGCAGAGCATGATGTCGGGGGTCAGGAGTGTGGGTGGATTTTACATGGGTGCTTTTCAGGAGAGGGTGAGCAGGGTGGACCACGTGGAGTCCCAGGGAAATTGAAACTCCATCTAACTTTGGAATGTCCTTGATGTAAAAGATGACAGACAGTCTGCAGCCCACTGATCCACACCCCTGAGTTGTGGCCCCAAGAGGCCACCAGAAGCCAGGAGGATTAAGTGGGAACATCATGCGTGGGCAGGCAATCTTACTGCCACAGTCTGTCTCCCTGTGCTCAGAAAGCAGCAGAGACTCAGACCTTCCCTATAAAGCTGATTCATAGTAAAGTTATAAAATAAAGACATGATTGAATTGCTATAACAATGCATTTGGTGAAAATAAGCTTTTTGGTGGATCCCAGTTCCAGAATATTTGGTCAAGGATCTGCTCATAATAGTGTCCTCAGCCACTCACCCGTGATTTTCTCCATCGGAAATCAAGGAATAGGCATGAGGACGTGACGCGCATCCCTGTGAGATGGGGGCTGCATCAGAAGCCATCTCGGGTGGTTGAGTTCTCTGCCTGCCTGGCAGCTTCCTCCTCTGCCCTTTCACTATCTTCTACCTGAACACGGATGCAGGGGGCCGTGTGCTTGAAACACGTGAAAGCAACACAGCTCATTCAACTTAATACAAGGTCAGAGTCCAAGAAAATTAGTTCATTCTGACAAGGCTCTCAAAGAAACTTTTTCTTTGACTGCGTAATCAGTGCTAATTCTCAGAAGTGTGTCTTAAAGAATAGTTTAACAACTAGTAAGGTACTATGCTAAATGTAAGACAGAGCTCAACAGTTCTCTCACAGCAGGAAATAACCTGAAAAGTGTTGTAAGGGCATAAGAAATCAATGGGTTTTTAAAAACATTATATTCAAGGGAAAGGATGTCATTTCCTCCTCAAGTGTGTTAATCAGCCTGAGTTCAGCACACACAGCTGGCCCTTCCTCTGACAGAAACACTAGGATTGCTCACTCCTGGAAGCACCGTTCTTCCTAACGATGGACATCTTGGGTGGGTCTTCTTGGTAACTGCCACTGAATCTGGTCTTGTGGAAGCTTCAGGACCTTGGAAGCCCCTAATTTTCTCCTTTATCCTTGAATCCTCCCTTGATGTCCACCTCTCCTCTGCTATAGAACAGTATTTACTATATGCTGCAAGTTATGGACAATTTTTACTCACCTACCTTAACAACCAGATTGCAACTAGCCCCTAAACCTATGATTCCCGAAAGCTGACCTCCACTGGCTCTCAAGAACGATATAGGATAACTTCTTAAAAATATAAATTTCTGGACTCCACCCAAGAACTACTTAATCAAAATCTCTATGATGGGGTCTAAAACTTTGCATTTCAGTAAGCTTCCCCAGATTCGGAAGCTGTTATTGTAATTAACCATAACAAAGCAAATACAGAGTTTTATGGAGGAATTTAGTAATTAGGCTAAGGTTATCACATTGGTCTTTAGAATAGTGATCAAGTCACACCGTAAAATATTATCTGATTTCACATTTCTAAAAACACTTCTGATAAATATCTCTAATCCAGAAGTTCTCAGTGTAAAATACAAATCCTTACTATTGATAAAGCCATTTGTTTTTTGTTCTAGAAATGATTTATAATAGCTATTATTTTTCCTCCAACCTTCGACGTTCATGAAGTATTGAGATTATCTAACTCTTCTCCAGATTAAATAAGGGACATATGCCAGGCAAATGGGGTCTTAGGGTTTTACCTGTGCTAGTAAGAGGACTTCTCCCCTTCTCTCAAAAGTTACAGCTGCTACAGAGCTGCAGCGTTCTCAGATTCAGGGTCATGGATGGGCTTCGGTGGGTCCCTGAATCTCCTGAAATCATGCCCACAATTGTGCGGGAGAAGAACCATGGCTTTCCTCAATGTCCTAAGATCTGTTACTTTCACTGGCAGACCTATTTAATCCTGACAGAGAATTAAAAATTACTTTTGACTAGTGTGAACGTGGGGGAATCTGGAGTCCCATCTACCTGTTATTCTAGTGTTACAGCCGCTGGTGTTCATTGACACAGGGATTATTAAATATTTATTACTCAGCTGAATAGAGTGGGCATGAACTAGATTCAGATTCATTAACCACACTGTAATGAAGACGTTATTCCAACCTAAAAATACCCTACACTGTCAGTACAGTTTCTTACTAGCAAACTTTTCTCTCTCTTTTTTTAATTGCCTGAGATGTTTCAAACCAGAGCCCATAAGGGAAAAGTAATGAGTATAGTGCCTTAATTTAAAATTCTCTTACTGTCCAAAAAAAGGAAAAGCAATCACTTATTTGGAACCTAGCCAGCCTTACTTCTAATATGCATGTGGCTCATGGCTCCAAGTCTTTCTCACATGCAGGATATATGTATTGCAGACCTGTTTGATGGTGCTATTCTAAGCAGACTAGGTCTTGTCTGCTATACAAACAGGAGTGAAATTATACAATGTATACTCTACAAATGGCTTCCACTGTAACTGCCTTTACACTGTATGTTATGTTGATGGATATGAAAACATACAACTATTTGTATTAGCTAAATATTTCTCTAAATATAGCATTAAAACATTTTTAGCCAAAAACATATTTCAGCAGTTCTTCCTAACAAAAGCATTTCATTTATCCAAATAAAAGAGAAATGGTTTAGAATGAACACTCTCAGACATTAATACGTATTATAGTCACTTAAAGTTTTTTTTTCCAGTGAATGATTATAAAAACTACAAAAACCTAATATTAGCATCCCCACAATTTTCGCCGAAAAGGATTTTTTTTAATAAAGGAAATAGTGAATTTCTGAGACAACGCAGAAGAGGGTGCAGGTGGTCAGCGGAATACAAGACCTGCTCATTGCCAAGCATTGCACTGGCCAATCTACATATATTTTCTTATTCCCCTTAACCCATGGAATAGTTATTTTTGTCCTCATTTTAAAGGTGAAAAAATTGGCACTCAGTGAGGTTTGAGCGCATTTCACTCTGCAAAAGGTAGGTTTCACATCCCCCATGGAAGTGAGGTCACACAGTATATATATATCCGGAAAAGCCCTCTCTAAGAGCACGTGCAAAGCAACATCCCCAGAGGGAAAAAAAGATAAATGTGACAACATACATATGATAAACTTCTCTACATAAAAATAAAAACCCCACCATAAGCAAAATTAAATAGCAAACATTAAACTGGAGAAAGTATTTACAATATATGACAAACATCTAATATGCTCATTATACAAAGAGATCTTTCAAATAAATGTTTAAAAGGGTGAATAGAGGGGCTGGCCCCGTGGCCGAGTGGTTAAGTTCACGTGCTCTGCTGCAGGCGGGCCAGTGTTTCACTGGTTCGAATCCTGGGCAAGGACATGGCACTGCTCATCAAACCACGATGAGGCAGCATCCCACATGCCACAACTAGAAGGACCCACAACGAAGAATATAATGCAACTATGTACTGGGGGGCTTTGGGGAGAAAAAGGAAAAAAATTTAAAAGTCTTAAAAAAATAAATAAATAAAAGGGTGAATAGAGCAAAACAGTACATAATAAGCAAGTGAAGGGGAAAATTACAAAAGATTAATAAATTTATTAAAAGATTTTCAACCCCAATTAAAAATAGCAAAGAGCATTCTATTATTTCTTTCATTTAAAATGAAGCAGATGCTAATCTCTTGCATTACAGCGCCTGTGAACGAGCAGGTGTCCCAGGACTGGCCGGCGGGAAATAATTGTGCAAGATCTCCCCGACACTTGGGCACACGCAGAGCATCCATGTCCTTTGCTCTAGTGGCTTTACTTCTGGAAATTGACACTAGGAAAATAATTAGCAAATGCACAAAGATATACATACAGTGATATTCATTATAGCATTATTCCTA
Organism: Equus quagga; assembly: GCF_021613505.1. Classification (NCBI taxonomy): domain Eukaryota; kingdom Metazoa; phylum Chordata; class Mammalia; order Perissodactyla; family Equidae; genus Equus; species Equus quagga. The sequence goes on from NC_060281.1 coordinate 7,379,113, forward strand.
GTAGTAAAAAAGTAGAAATGAGTCAAGTGTCCAATAATTGAAGGTTGATTAAATATATTATCATATAAGGGAACATTACGCCATCATTTAAAAATAGTTAATGCTATGAGACAAGAGTTGATGGTACTTATGCTACACAAGTTTTTGGTACAATATAGATATATATAATGTATAGATATTATATAGTTAATGTATGATTCTATTTTTGTTTAAAAGAAAATACAACTAAGCATAAAAAAATACTGTAATATTGTGTGTATATATATACATACACACATATATATACACCAAAATGTTAATAATTGTCTTCTCTAGAGTAACAATATTGTAGACGATGTTTTATTTTTCTCTCCATGATTTTCTGTTTTTATATTTTTTTCTTAAAACTGACCTGTGTTACTTTCTGTTGAAAGAATGCTACTTTAAATATGAAAAATCATTGTCTTCTTGTTTTACCTACTTCTCCCATTTTTTAATATGAAGTATGTTTCCCTTTCTTCCAAGGGTGTATCTTCAGTCTTCGAGTCCGCACTGGGAAAAACGGCCGCTTCCGAAGCCTGGGCGACCCCGAGGGCCGCCCCGCCGCCGGGCGCAGCGTGGGCCAGTGCGGCGCCTCCGCCTGCGGCTCCGGGCGCTGCGGCCACGGCGGGGCGTGCGTGGAGAGCGGCGGGGCTGTTCAGTAAGTGGGACATTGTTCGGAAAGAAAGCAGCAGGTTATTTACATTCTAACTGGTGCTCTACGCACGCAACTAGGAGCACAAACTGATGCTCATAGTTAAAATGTTTTTCTGTAGACGTGCTGGGTGACCGGGAATGGATAAAGGCACCTAAAGAGGGTCAGCACAGCATTCATGCCTCTTCTCGACTCTTTTAAACAAGAAAATGAATCACTGAATCTCATTCCAGGCACCAGGGGAAATCTATCTTAAATTCATAGTGTTGAGTTTGTTGCCAGAAATGTTAACGATACAAGGATTGTCATACTGTTTTTTGCGTTCACGTTTGGGCCCGAGCTCCTTTAGAAGGGGCCCTCTCTAGGTGGACCCTAGCAAAGCTGCGCAATTTGACTTCTGAACGACTTCACCAGGAAGCAAAACCTGGGCCTGTTGAGCGGGAAGAAAAGAACGAAGGACTGTTGTCTTATCAATGACTGCTCTTGCTGAGCATCTCTGTGCATACGGAGTATATCAGGGGCTCTGCGAACATGCCCGAGAAAAGGGAAGTAAGCTCTGTCCTTCCATTTCTTACCCTCTAGCTATTCGTGAATTTCTTACGTCTCATGTATGAGACAGCTAGAAAGGTATTTTTCAAAATGTGCCCCCCAGGACCCATCAGCAGGCGTGATGCACCTCTCTACTTTGGCTGGTCCCTGCAAAGCAGTGGGGAAGTGGGGCATCAGAGCCCCCCTGGGAGATGGGGGTGGAGGAGCATGTCTTAGTCTGAAAAGCCCCAGTGAATCCCTTACCCTCCCTGGACAATCCGCCTCCAGCTCCTCATGGAAAATGTTGGAAAGCGAAGTGCAGAGTTCAAACAACTTCCAGTCGCAGTGCACCGGGCTGGTGAGAAAAGGCTTTTTGATTGGGGGAGGAGTAGAGAGAAGCTGGTCATTAGATCTTCCTATTTCTTACCGAAAGCTCTCCAGTGACTTCTCAGGACATGAAGAACAATATCTAAACCCTTCACAAAACCCATCAGGCCCTGCGTGATCTGGCCCCCGCAATCTCTTAGACGGTCTCTCTTATCCTCCCTCCCTGTGTTCAGGTCCAGTTAGCATGCAGCTGTCCTTTGAACACACCAAGCTGGTTCCTGCGCCTGGACCTATGCCCTGGGTCTTCCGGCTGGAGGACCCTAGCCACCGTCTCCACTGGCTGCCTCTTTCTTGTCACTGGCTCACCTCTCAGAAAGGCACTCCCTTAGATCAAGCCCAAAATACCCCGCCCAGGAATCATTCTCTATCATATGGTCATATTTTACTTTCTTCATAATAGATCACTCTCTGGTTTTGTTTATTTGTTTATAGGTTATTATTTTTCTCTGACAATGGGCCTGCTCTCGCATGCTATCATTGTATCCCCCACATGTAGAAGAGTGCCTAGCACAGAGTAGGCATTTACTAAGACCTTGCTGAATCAATGAAAAAGTGGGAGGGATCTTCATTCCAAAGGTTCTAGGCAAAAGCACAAATTTAAGGGGGCCGGCCCAGTGGTGTAGCGGTTAAGTTCACACTCTCCACTTCAGCAGCCTGGGGTTCTCAGTTTCTGATCCAGAGCATGGACCTAGTACTGCTCATCAGGCCAAACTATGGCAGCATCTTGCTTCTTCCTCAAGCAAGAAGAGGAAGATGGGGAACAGTCTTCCTCACAAAAAAAAAAAAAACCACACACAAGTTTAAGGACAAGTGAGGTGGCCCCATGGGTCATGATAATGAAGCCAAATGGACTACACAGGGTATTATGTTGATTAGCTATGAGAAATGGGGCAGAGGATGTATGGAAGAATGAGAAACTTACATGATAGATAACAGATTTGATTTATGTCAAGAAGGAGACAACAGTTCCAGGGCAGAAAAGAGCCATGGGCAAGACAGACACTGGCAAATCCCCTCGACGTCCCTTTGCAGCATGTTGGGAGACAACTAGGAGACAGTTTTGGAAATCGAAGCACATTGTTAAGATCCTGGTTCTAATAAATAGCCATAGAAAGGGAAAGGAAAACATTAATTTAAAAGATTGCAGGGAAATGTCATGGTATTTTGTGACTGACAGAATATGAGATGAGAGCGAGGGTTAGCAGGAAGTCCCATGTAAATTCATCCAAACCGAGTACGAAAAGGCTTGATGTGTTGTGGGAGGGCCAAGACTCCGGGTGTGCTTCATAACAGGTGGGAAGTGTTAGCTGAATTTTAAGGAAATCTTTGAAGAAAAGAATGTGTAATTTGACCAAGTCCATGGAAGAGTTAGGAACAAACTGTGAGGCCTGGGCCGCCCCTGTCACGGAGCAGTGTGTTTCCGCATTAGCTTTACCATTACGATTTTGTCTTACAATTTTTTTTTTTTTCTTAAAGATTGGCACCTGGGCTAACAACTGTTGCCAATCTTTTTTTTTTTTCTTCTTCTTTTTTATCTCCCCAAACCCCCCCTGCACACAGTTGTATATCTTAGTTGCAGGTCCTTCTAGTTGTGAGATGTGGGACGCCTCCTCAACGTGGCCTGATGAGCAGTGCCATGTCTGCGCCCAGGATCCGAACCCTGGGCCACCGCAGCGGAGCACGTGAACTTAACCGCTCAGCCACGGAGCCGGCCCCTGTCTTACAATTTTTAATGAAAACTTTAGTTTCCTTTACAACTTATGAACGCTGATCTGCTCTATAACTAAGCTTAATTATTTAGAAGCTCAACTTTACCTCACTTCATCTAAAGAAATGTGGTCATCTCCAGGAGACTGACTAGCATTCTTTTATTATTTTTCATGTGCTAATAAATAAACTGAGAATAATAAAGAATGCTGTGGTAAAGAATGGGGAGTGGCGGTAAGAGAGCATGTAAAGCGAAGGTGCAGGCAGGAAATAAATCCCGACTCCTCCCGGTTCCATGTGGAACGAAGGGCTCCGTTCCAATGGAAGAGCCCGTGTGTTCATCTGGGATACACGGTGCCACGTCCAGGAGATGCCCAGAACTGTTTGCAGATTATTTTGATTTATATAGAAAATGTTCTTGAGTTGTGATAATAACAGTAATGCCTTTCAATCGCACAGCACTTTGTGGCTAACGAAGCATGTTTTGCATACATTATTTCCATTGCTCCTAATTAAAACTTCCGAAATTAGGGCAGATATCCCAGTACAGTTTCACAGATGGGAGACTGAGCCCCAGAGATTAAAAGTGAATCAAGAGGATGCACGAGCACCTAGGATGTAGTACAGCAGGACCCAAAACCAACCCTTCCAGCTCCCGGTCAAGCGCCTCCCCAGAACCTAAATAGTAAGAGATGAATTTAAAGGCAACTAATAATTTAGGTAAGGTGATTAAAGTGCTAAATATATCTTTATCTGCTGGATGTAATCTGTTCATTTATTCTTCCTTTTAAAAAGTTAAGATGTTGAGATTCTTTTTAATTGGCATTTGATATGTTCTCCAAATTGGAAGTACGTGACCTCATAACACATTCCCTGGGGATTTCATAACCCGTCTGAGTGGAAAGCTGTGTCTCTCGGACTTAACCTGAGAACCTTGATTTAAATAGCAAATAGACGTGAGTAATAACGTACAATGGGAGTGGTACCTCTGACAAGTTTCCTGACAGGATTCTAGAATCTTAGCAGATTGTGACCAGCATTTGATATTCTCTTTTTGACATAAAAAAATATTTACTATATTAGTTACTACATGTGAAGCCTTACTGTAGAGTCAGAAGGGGCTCTTCTGACTATTATATAACTTAATCCAATTATGGCTCCCTGAAGTTCGGTGAATTTTATGGCATGCAAATTATACCTCAATAAAGCTGTTTAAAAATATGAAAGTTCCCACTCACGGATATTGAGCTTCAGTGGCAGCAGGAGTTTGAGTAGAATTGTATTACTTGTGACAGTTTTTGTAATTCTGCTCTAATCTCCATCATAAAGTCCCCTCTTTAAAGGAAATTGATGTGTTCTTTGTAACATACTTTTCAACAGTGTTTAAGAAGTTTTCCTCTATCCTTGTCCCAGCCAGGCTCTTAGTTTTATATGGCTCTACTCTTTTACTTTTCACCTGAAACAGATTAATATTACATTCAATTTCTAGGTAACATTATAGACAGCTCTAAGCTAAGGTTCAGTCTTTTCCTGAGAAACAGCTAACATATGTTAAAATATTTTTTAAATGCTTAAGAGAAAAGTCCTAACCCAGAAGCATAAATTTCACGGTGTTAGAATCAATTTTAAAAGCAAAATCTCAAAGCTGGGCAAAATGTCTTAACTATGCACAGCTTAATGGTACGAATTTTTTTTTTTAACTCAAAATGCTGCCTTTAGTTCCATTCCTCACAGCTGGGGGTGGAGAGCATTGCTTTGCTCTGCAAGGGGCGTCTCCTGCCGAGTAAGGAGGGAGGTGGGGCCCCCTAAGGCTGCGACCTGGTGCTGGGCTTTCCGGCTCCCAGTCCCTCAGCGCCCACAGCCCCAGCTCTGTTCCAGCCCAGCTTCTCCAACCAGGAAGGCAGGGTCCATGTAAGGCCTTTGTGCTCTGGGATGAGCTCCGTCCGATGCAACAGAGAAACGGCAAACCATTCCTGTCGTTAGGAGGCTAAAACAATAAAAATGAAAGGGTTCGTTTAGCTCTAACATAGCCCTATGTGGATGTGTGTTTGGTGCAAAGTGTTTTTAAGCAGATTTGACTTCATTTAAGTTGCACTTTGCTTGCCCTTAAAGTTGCCTCCTGAGGGACTGAGGGCGATGGGCAGCTGTGTTCCTGAAGGAAAGCACAGGGTAGGAAAACAAAACCTACAAAAACGCGTGCAATGTAGAAACGAGCAGCACAGACCCTAGTACAATAGCAGTTCAGAGAATGTGGATGTAAAATGAGAAAAGCCTCCGAGGTTTACACCAAGTTCATAAATGTGGCTTACTGACAACATAAATCTGTCAGTGAGCACAAAATCTCTCTCATCCAGTGTCTCCTAATTATTTTTTTGGCTCACAGATACCTTTGAGAATCTGGTGAAAGCTCAAAATCTTTTCCCCAGAAAAATGAACATACTTAGGACACAAAAAATTGCATAAAATTTTAGAGGTTTGCAAAGTCCCTAGAGCCCAATCATAGACTCTCCAGGGCTCCCCACACTCCCCAGATTATGAATTCCTTGCCTGGTTTGTCCTCGTCCGTGTATGTGAGCCATCAGTGCGTAGTTCCGTCGTCCATTCTCCTCGGCTGGACTGTGGGATTGTTCGCCAGCCAGTGTCGGCTCCCTGATCGCGCCTTCCTCTAACCCACGCTGAAACTTCCTAAAGCTCTCTCTGCTCTCATCACTTCCAGCTCAACACTGTCCTTGGGCTTTCATGGCCAGCGCAGCAACATGTGAATCCTTTAATCCTTCCCTCGAGGAGTACCATGACCTGCTGTCAACCTGTCTACTCCCGCTACACTTTTCTCTTCTCCTGCACAGTTTTCGAATTAACCGTATCACTCTCTCCAGCCTCTCAGGAAACACCCCTCACCAAACAACCAGTTGCATGTCGCCAGCTTGTGGCCCCCTGCCTGGCGCTGGTTTTCCCTCCGCTCCCCCCCCCCCCCCCCCCCGCTTCCCCCTCACTCCTGCTTGTTCAGCACGGTACTCCTCATTTCCTTGGAACTGCTTTTAGACTCTGTTTTCTAGGGACTCCAAGTCAAGACTGATACTATTTCTTAGCCAGGAGATTAGCAAAAAGCTAAAAAATTGACTGATTTAGTGGTGAGGCTGTAGAGAAACGGACACTGTGCTTACTGGAGCAAACTGTACTTGTTAAGGCCAAAGACTGGAAACTCCTCACACTAGGTGTCTAGCTGGGAAAGCTGAAGGAGAGTCATACAACAGAGGGCTGTGCAGCTGTAAAAAAGAATCTTCCGTGTTGCTATGGAGTGATCCTCAGGGTACATTAAGTGAAAAAAGCAGGGCAGAGAAACATAGAAGAAAAGAGAATAGTTATAGATAAACAGATATAAATACATATATAGAGCAATACATCACACATATGCTCATATTTTTCTAAGAAAAAAAATAAGGGAAGTGTTGGTGTCGCGATCCAATGTACACACCAGGATAGATGCAGAGAGGGCTGATGGCCACTCTGAGTTTATTATAACCAGCATTTCAATATATACACAGCTTACATCTGTTAAACATACACAGGTGTTCTGGACAATGTAATTAGCGGATGCCAAGAATTCTTAGTGATTTCTCAAGGAGACCTCGATCGGTCTCTGTTTTGATATTATCATGTTTTTGCTGTGCTCGTATATTCTTATCTCGGAGCATGCAAGGTCTCCTAGGCAATGGCCCCTCCTGCTCCCGATATCCTGTCTCCATCTGTGCTCTGGGCAGCCGTGCCTGGCTTAGGTTGCCTCCCTCTGGATATCTTACCTGTCTTTGGCTAACTGGCCTTCTCACCTCCAGGTCACAGTTTGTTGGCAAGCCTTTTCCAGTGATTATTAACCCTTCCTGCATCAGGGGTGGTTACAGGAAGATCATGAAAAAAATGTATAAATGGTTACCTATAGAATGAGGAAGAGAACAAGAAGTGACAGCGATGAAAGCTAGACATTTAAAAATACAATTTGCTTTATTAGTTTTTATTTGGGACTAGGCAAATATTTCACCTGGTAAATCAAAAATGAAAAAGAGTAATTCTTAAACATTGAAACAAAATAAAGACATAAATGAATCCAACTGTATTTCAAGTTGGTGGTATAATCAAGTAGAGAAAACTTAAATCAATGGATTTTCAAAGTATTTTGACTGTGCAGTGGATTATATTCTAAGGACAAAAAGAACCATACAGATACCCTAAATTACATCCTATGGTCTTGATGCTAGTGGTAGCATTGGTAGTGTTATTTTGAAACTATAGATAAAAATAGCTAAATAACAAGATAGCTAGATGGAATGGATAGATACATGGATGGATGGATGGATGTAAAGCAAATGAGTAATTATGTTGATATTTATCATTAGGAATGAAGATTTTTAGCTTACCAGAAAGAAAATATAGATATAAAATCAAAAAAGTAAAAATCTTCTCATGTTTAGTTTTTGTTTTAAAGATTGGCCCCTGAGCTAACATCTGATTCCAATCTTCCTCTTTTTTTTTTTCTCTCCAAAGCCCACCAGTACATAGTTGTATATTCTAGTTGGTGGTCCTTCTAGTTAAGCTATGTGGGATGTCACCTCAGCATGGCCTGATGAGCAGTACTAAGTCCGCACCCAGGATCTGACCTGGTGAAACCCTGGGCCACCCAAGCAGAGCATGGGAACTTAACCACTCGGCCACAGGGCCGGCCCTTCATCTTTAATTTGAACTGGAAATAACATATGAATTCATGGCTTAATTTTCTTTTTCTAAAAACCTTATTTCCTAGCTATGGCCACTAAAGAGGTCTAGAAACAGTAATAATTCAGTAGCAATGAATCGCTCTAGTGCTAAATTGTCATCTCCAAATACCATTTTCCACTAAAAATGAACTAGGACTTCTTGCAGAATTGGACAGTCAGGTCTGGGCTAGGAAATGCATGATATGAGTGGATGTCTTTTCATGCCCGAAAGCAAGAGGGTTCTCAAAGACTGCTAGGGTCATTTCAAAAGAGGACTGGAGTCAACTTAACGAGACTCCCACTGGCCAAAGATGTGACAGTGTCAGAATCACAGAGAATGAGGTCTGTAGCAGAGTTAAACATGCCACAACACCAAATTCACAGAGTTGTAGTGACACTCCACGTCCCCTAGGGGGAAAACTTGTAACCTCTGGAGGCTGCGAGTGTACTGTGCATTATTCTGAACTTTGATAAAGGGGAAGATGGATGGGTTCAACCTTCCTTTCCTATAAAGCTTGCATTTTAGACTATGGTAGCCAGCCCTCCGTGGCCCCCAGTGATTCTTGCTTTGGTAGACACATGCTCCCACAGTCTTTGCCACACTCAAGAGGGCTGACCTGTGTAAAGAACAGGATAGTCTACAAAGCTAGGTCGGAAGTCATTGCCACTTCTGCCTTCCTCAAATTATTAAATTTAAGGATTAAATGATCGTATCCACTGAACAGTTTTAACAGTGGGCATACTGCATTTTATGTGGTCCCTCTGGCAGTTGTGTAGAGGATGCATTTGCAGGTGGCAAGCGTGCAAGCAGAGTGACCTATTATGAGTCCAGAATAGTAATAAACGTTTATTGTTGCTTTAAGCCATTACATTTGGGAGTAATCTGTTATGCAGCAATAGATAACTAATACTAAATAATACTAACCAGCCAGATAATTGACGAGAAGTAGTTCTTAATAGAACTGAGCAAGTACGTGCAGGATAAATAATAGAAATGAGAAACATCACCATTTTGTAACCACCAAAGAAATAATGGCTGCTTGAACTATTTAGTGAAAGGTTGATAGGAAACTATATAATGGTTGGAACAAGCTAACAACACTTAACCAACTGGTCCGTCATAACACAATTAAATGCAGAACTAACGTTCTGTGCCTCCTGATGCGATGCAGTTGGACCTTGACAGCACCACCTACAAGCGATTAAAAAACCTGAACGTGAACCTAATCAAGTCTCTACATCTACAAGTTTATGAAAAATATGGGCAAAAGAAGAAAACTAGTTAAATGACATCATAAGGATATAAACAGCCAAATCCGGAAATCAGGAAATTCTACTGGACAAATGACACAAAACAATGGCATGGATGGAAAGAAATACAGAGGGAGAATTTCCATCTGGGAAACAAGCCTTGAGACACATGCTCTGAAGATGCATTTGTGGAACTTGTTTGGATCCTGGTGAACTTTCAAAAAAAACTTTTTTGACACAATTATAATTAACTGAACACAGAAATTGGATGATATTAAGTAATTAATATTAATTTTGTTGGGTTTGATAATGGTATTATGGTTGTGTTTTTAAAAGTTTCTTACCTATTAGTGATATATACTGAAGTATTTACAGATAAAATAGGATTTTCTTCAAAACAATTTGGCAAAAAAAAAAAATAGCAGAGAAAAAAACCAGATGAAACCAAAGAGCATAAAATTGACCATTTGAAGCTGGATAATGGGTTCCAAGAGCCCTCATTCATACTATTTTTATTCTACTTTTGTGTACATTTGAATTAGAAAATAATAGTACATATAATGCACATTTTGTCTAATTTGTAAAATTCATAAGTATAAAATAAAAAGAATACTCATGATCCTACCAGTTACAGATAACCACTTTTAAAATTGGGGATATTTTACTCCAGTTTTTCCCCACCTTCAGTTCTTATCTGCTAAAACAATATAAGTCCATTATTTGATGCCACCTATGGAAAAAGTATTTGGAGGGTGTAGATTCTAAAGTAAGTTCATACTTTCTTTTCCTTTATTATTTAAGTAGCTAGAACATAAGTGTCAGAAGTAAGAATTCAGTGTAGATTTTAATCAAGCCTCCTTGTCACAGTGGTTTCAGGGGAACATCTTTTCTCTCCTGGTCGTTGTGTAACTCGGATGTCAGTTGCTTTCTACCAGACCGTGAGATCTACAGGAACTGTGAGAGACCAAAGAGCTTCCCAAGATCAATGCAGATTCCAGGAGGAAAGTGTATGTTCTCAAAGCCTTCCTAGTTCCGTGGTCTTGCTTCCACTCATACAGACTCTACTCCATACCATGTATGCCTAAAAGTGACAGTCAACTCCTTTGATTCCTATTAAATGAACAAAGACGTTCACGCTTGGAGACAGATCAGATTGTCTACGTTGGGGCAGGGGGAGGAGATGAGTGCAAATACAGAAGGGAAAAGTTTACATCATGGCCACCTACGTAACTTTCAACCTGCAGTTTGGTCATCCCACCACTGCAGTAAATACGTGGCCACTCCACCCCATCTCTTCGTCTTCTTGTTATTGCTTCATTTTGCTCCACCTGACTCTCTAGGTTAGAATAAACCAAATTTCTCTCCTGGTCTCAAGCAAAGAAATTTAGCTATCTTCTTTTTGTATTCCAGGGTCATACTTATAGCAGGGCAACTAGGGTCCTGCATCTACCCCAAGCAGCTCATCTAGTTTCCCCAAAAGATTTCCCTCTCTAAGAGGAATTAAGGCCAACTGTGAACATAATGCAATGTTCAGGCCCATATACCTGGAGAACAGAACCTTCCGGACTGAGGTCCACAGACAGGTGCCAGTACTTTCATTAGTATGTAAAGAGGAACTTCATCTCATCCTCCTTACATTCTAGGAGGTATCATCAAGAGTTTGGTGAGTGATCTCATCGGCAAAGAAAGGCAGACCCTGGGAAGCATCAGCAGGTGGCGAGATTATAGCAACCCTTCCTTATAAGCGTGCTGAGTCCTGACGTGCCACCACATTCCAGTGTGCGTGAGGTTCACTTGTTTTAGCACTTGTCTGCATATTCTTCAAAGGCTCCAATTGTGAGCATGTCATTTGACATCCAGTATATTTTGGCAGGTAAAATGATATCCATCACATCACACTTACCTGAATCTCCCAACTTGATACTCAAATGGAAATAAATCATAAAGGAAAGCAATTGACATGAATGAAGCCATCTGCCACAACAGATGGTCTAAGGAGAAGGAGATTCAGCCATGATTCCTTTTCCCTTTAAATAGTAGAGAAAGAAGTTGAATATTCAGAAGTGGAGTCCTTTAGGCAATGGGATCATCTATTGCTAAGTAACATGCATTTATTCCATTATTCATATGACTTTGTTATCATATCACATAGATTTCATTTTAAGTACTGTATCTGTTTTTGCTTATACACAGAAAACCCACAAATCTGTAACCATAACTTATCTTGAGATGCAGCTCAAGGTGATAAAGGGCTTTTTTTGGTGAATTAAGTAGAACAACAGGCAAAGGGCTGAAGCATCAATGATATGATAGCTAAGAATATTCAAAAGATCTTCAGAATTCCTGACGTTATACATAGAACTGTTTTCTTAACTCACATCCATTCCAAAATGTTAGCTATCCTCAGTGGCTAATAGATAACGAACAATCTGTGTGTTCTTCTGCCTCTAAACATGGAGAGATAACACAGAAGAAAATGTTAGACACTTTAGAAATACGGATAACAGTTGGTCGTGATGGCAATCGAGAGTTGAATGTTGGAGTGTGTTTTTACTAATCTGGTTAATTATTTTACAGCTGTTCACTTAGAATAAAATTGACTTAAATTCCTAAATTGCAGATAATTTTTTTTTTTTTGAGGAAGATTAGACCTGAGCTAACATCGGTGCCCATCTTCCTCTACTTTGTATGTGGGATGCCTACCACAGCATGGCGTGCCAAGCAGTGCCATGTCTGCACCCGGGATCCAAACCGGGGAACCTCAGGCCACTGAAGTGGAACGTGTGCACTTAACCACTGCACCACCGGGCCGGCCCCCATGACTGTTTTTATAAATACAGTTCTGTTGGCATATAGCAGCCTATGGCTGCTTTCAATAACGGTAGAGTTGAGTTGTAAAAAGTTCTGTGTGGCCCATAAAGTACATGATATAGTGTCAAAGCCTGCCAACCCCTGTTAGAGTGACAAAAATATAGTAAGACCCCACTAAGATTAAACTTACATCACGAGAGAGTTTATTGTTACACGATGGCGTCACCCTATACATACTAAATAAATATCTTAACATCTGCCTCATCATTCATGTCATTCCCCACACATCTGTCGCTTACAGGTGGACTCTCTCATCCCGTTACTCAGTTTCTATTCCAGTTTCTCAGCCTATTCTGGCTTCCTTTTCCAGCCTCATCTTCTGCCACACCATCCCTCAAAGCTCTCATTCACGGAGGCCCATCTCACGTCAGAAGCCTTCCCTGCACTCTCTGAAATTGCTTACTGTCCTTCCTATGGGCTCCCATGGCTCTCATTTTAGCCCTTGTCATGTTTCATTAACATTGTCTGCTTACTAACCTGATTCCCACAAAACAGCACGTCCTCGAGGCCAAGACTGAGGCCTTATGTGTCAGGGAACGCCCATTGCAAGCCACCGTGGCAGACACTCAGCCTGTAAAAAGTAATAATAAATATTCTTTAAATGAATGAATATCTACCTCTCTGGGTTTTTTCTGCTTTTCCCACTATCTGGACACCCCCCACCTCACACACATACCTCTCCAAAAGCTGCTCTTCCGCAGGACAGAGTGGGATGTGTGCGGTTAAAGGAAGAAATGTCAACGAATTAATTTCCAGGGCTGGAAGAATATCATCACCCTGAGTGAAGAATAACGAATGCAGATTTGAGACTTTTTATTCTCTAACATTTCACAAGGGGCCAAAGAAGCCCAGGGAGGGAAGAAAAAGAAAAAATCTGACCTTGCACAAAACCAATCTGATGAAAATCTCTTAAAATATAACGTAAAAGAGTAGTATATGGTATTTGAAAGTAATTTTTTAAATCTTTGCACACATAGCTAATTGCTTCAGACCTAAAAATTCTGAAAGGAAACAGATGAGAACTTCTTTTATTTAAGACGTTATTTTTCAGATAAGTTTATATAGCATCTGTGTTATATTATGCTTAATGTGATTTAAGCTATATTTAATATAAAAATAAATATTTTACCACTGCCATGTGTGCCTGTAAGGCAATGCAATTAACTTTGTTCTTAGTTTTGTTTTTCTCAAGTAGATAAAAATGAACCACTAGATGGCGCAATCATCATGAAAAAGTAATAAACTAGAGCCAGTTATTTTTACATAAAAATTCTTTAATCAGAATTTTTAGGGGCTGGCTCCGTGGCCGAGTGGTTAAGTTCTCGCGCTCCGCTGCGGTGGCCCAGGGTTCGGATCCTGGGCGGGGGTGGACCTGGCACCACTCATCAGGCCACGTTGTGGTGGTGTCCCACATCCCACAACTAGAAGGACCTGCAACTAAGATATACAACTGTGTACGGGGGAGTTTGGGGAGATAAAGCAGAAAAAAAAAAGACTGGCAACAGTTGTTAGCCCAGGTGCCAATCCTTATTAAAAAAAAAAGAAAAGGAAGATTGGCAACAGTTGTTAGCCTAGGCGCCAATCTTTAAAAAAAAAAATTAAAAAAAAGAATTTTTACTAGTTTTGTTTCTTTTATGAAATTGGTAATGATGCGGGGCTCCATGAGCCGAGGAGTCGAAAGAAAGATTTCTTGGACTCTCAAGATCTGGCAGTAGTGCTCTTTTATTTAGAGAATAGAATAGCATGGGGACAGGGCCCATGGGCAGGCAGAGCTGGTGCGTGGAGACAGGACCCACGGGCAGTCAGAGCTCCTGCTGCTGCCCCGAGTTGAGGGTTAGCGCTAATTTTATAAGGCATGGGTATGTGAGTCATTTCTTTACAAGACAAAGGAAAGAACATGAAAAAAAGTTAAAATGGTATTATTGCAGGTGGGGTCTGGTCGTTGGGTGATCCCATGACTTTTAGACAAGAATCAAATCGGATTAAGTAAAGGTCAGAAGCCACCACCCTAAATCAGTTACATGAGATTGCCAGACAGCAACCAACAAGTTCTTGCCTTCCCCATTAAGAGTTTCTAGGGATAAGGTTATCTCTCTTCTTCCTGGTACAGAGAGGGAGGCACCTTTTACAGATAGAGATTTACGTTACAAATGTAAATGTTTCCCAACAAGAGCAAGTTCCATTCCTCAGAACCTCCTTCCCTGTCCCTGTTATCAAAAGCAATCAGCCCCAAACAGTCCTGATGCCAAAGAGACACATCCTGGGGTGGCCAATTTCAGGTCCCTACAAGGTCATCCCCCCTTCCTTCACAAATGCAAATGTCTCTCAAAAGGGCAAGCAAAATTCCAGTCCTCGGAGCCTGCCTCTCATCTGTAGTTTTAAAATTAACCAGCCTAAAAATCCTCATCAGGTAAGACAGTCTATTTTTGCACAAAAGATCTTTAAATATTTTATGCTCTTTACGATCTTCAAATAGTCATCAAAATCATTATGTAATTCTGTAGGTTAACTGTGTATTTGTTTTTCTCTATTTTGGAGAACCTTCTACAACTTTACAAACTTTTTTTGCACAACTATTAGATGCAATAAGCATATGAATTTTTTTCGTCATGACCCATCTAAACAGTCTATGTAATGCGATGGCACTCTCCTCAGAGACTTTTGTTCGTTTTTTTACCATTTTGTGTGTGTGCCTGTGCCCCCATCTCTATGTTCCAAATAGATGAGCGTTTTCATTTTAAATTCCTCCTAGAACCAAGGTCTAGCGGGGCGTCGGGGAACGCGTGGCGTTGACGTCAGTTACGTCCTCGCCCCCAGGGCTTCCCTTGCTGGGTTCGGGATTCTCTGTGCCCGCCCTCCGCCCCTCAGCACCAGCAGCACAGGGGATCCACCTGCGCACTCAGCTCGGTGGGCCGTCTTCCCATCCTGTGTGCGCCAAGATGGTGCCACGCACATAGTAAATACTGAAAAAAAGATAAAAAGTGAATTTTGGTGAAGCATAAATTTGACTAGACTGTCAAGTAATAAAGGAAAATATAGGAATTTAAAATGAATATGTTCTTGATAAATATGTGTAGGCAAAGACTGAATCATTTTTATTTTAATAAATAACTATTGGGTCGATAAAGAACAAGAATCCTATAAAAATGTTCCATATTTTGAATTATATGCACATCCATTATTTCAGGAGCATTCTCATTCACTGATGATGGGAATGTAAATTGGTACAATTGTTATGGGGGGGCAGGTTGGAACATGAACCCCGAGCCTAGAAGTCATGATAATATTTGAATTTATCCTAAGGAAACTATTATAGATATGAACAAAGCTTTAGCTACAAGTGTTTTATCACATAGGTGTTGGTAGAAAGTGAAAAATTAAAAACATATAATAGCCCACACGCGACCAGGAGAATGAAGTATATTTCATCAATCCAGTGAAACAATATTCAACCATTAAACATGAGGTTGTGGAAGAGGAGTTAATGAATATGGAAAGATGTTTCTAAATATTATAAATTTTTTAATGTTATTTATAGGGAGTTCTGTTTGTTGAACTAAGGGGAATTATATATCCTGAACGATCTTCCCCAGTGAAAATATTCAACATGAGTAAAATATAAGATGTATACTTTCAGAACACTGTTCCCTGAAGTGAAAATAATGCATTTATGGAGCCCAAATGAAATGAAAGGAAAGCTAGAAATTAAATGTCGAAGTTGGCTTTCGCCTGAGTTCCTGTTAAACCCTGGAGCTGTGTGAACTTACCCCCCAAGGGCTGCACGGGTGACAGCGGGCAGACTCAGGCTGAGGGCTGCCCTGGGGGATCTATCAGGAGACTCTTCACGGCCTGGGACCCCAAAGAGCCACACCCTCAGCATAAGAATAAATGAAAAGTAAGCCCTGTCTTGCACAAGGAGAAGGCACGGAAATCTGCCTGTCTTGTACTTGGACCTAGTTGATGGAACAGAGGTGAAAGAGCAAAGGGCTAAGAAGAGCCAAGACGCCCATGAACAGAAAACCGGACAGCAGAACTTGCCATCCTAGATATCGAGACTGTTAGAAAGCTGGAGACATTAAGACAGTGTGATACCAGCACAGGGTTAGACCAACAGGCTAATGGAACAGGATGATGATAATGCAAGAGTGCATAAATGGTCTTGGCTCGTCAGTGGAGAAGGATGGACTATTCCATGAAGAGTGCTGAGACTATTGCTTATCCATATGGAAAACTGTAATTGGATCTCTGCCCTATATCAAACACTAAAAATAATTTCAGCTGTATTAAGACAAGTATAAAAGGAAAAACTGTAATAGTTTAAGGAGTTAACATTAAAAAAAAAATCTTTCTGACCTCGGAATAGGGAAAGATTTCTTGAATAAGTCACAAGAAATGCAAACCACAAAAGAAAATATTGAAATTTCAACTACACAAAAAATATGAACTTCTGAGCATCAAGTTATATAGCACTGACAATTAATGCAACAGCTACACGCATCTATGTGGGTAAATCTCAAAACATAATCCTGAGTGAAAGGCAGTCATTGAAGATGTTCCACAATATCCTTACATTTATATGAAGTTTAAAAACAAGAAAAACTAAAAACTCTCTTTTCTTTTAGGGGTTTTATGGTTTCAGGTCTTACATTTGTCTTTAATCCATTTTGAGTTAATTTTTGTGAGTAGTGTAAGAGAGGGCCCTAGTTTCATTCCTTTCCATGTGAATTTCCAGTTTTCCCAGCATTTTTAATGTTAAAATTTGCTTAGAGGAGGGAGTGGAAAGATGGATGCTGAATCCTGAAAAAGGTCGGCCTCACCGTGGTCAGAGGTTAGAAGTGATTTTGATTTTCTTCTTTGCGTTTAGTCTCAGTTTTATGAAGCTCTTACCTCTTGTTTCTATAAAATGATAAAGGTTGTTGATAATGTTTGCAGCGTGTTCATGGTCCTTACCTCCTCCTCTCTGTGGCATAGAATGTGTCATCTTGGTTGGTCCACCTAGAGGGGACGATAGGATCCGCCTTTAATCCTCGGAATCTGTGAGGGTTCTTCCAGCCTAAAGAAAAAACGATTTATGATACTTCTGTTTTCTACCTGCCTCGTCTTGACTCGCGCACGTTAGAAAGTGTCCTATTGGTGAAGCTTTTCAACAACCCAGCAACACTGTTAATGTCATGTATGTCTACAGTTTACAGTAGGTAAAGACTATTGTAATGCACTGAGAGCAAGGAAGTGTGACCTAGGGTCACGGATGGATCCATGAAGTAAATCTATTTTTGTTTCTCCCTCACTTTTTAAACCTGCTTAAGAGGAGTCATCCTTTGCTTGGTCCTCGATTAAAATATGGGAAGGTCCATTGAATTTTCTGATACCACTTGGTTAATAGACACTTCAATTCACAAATACACTCTCAGTTCATTAATTCAAAGAGTTCATTTTCAAATACTAACAACGCTTCCCTCTTCAAGACTGTCGCCCTAACCCAGCCGGGCCTCGCTACGTGAACAGAAGGTTTCAGAAGGAGGTGTGATCTGCCACCGCTGTTTCTCCCCAGCCTCGTGGTTTCTGCCTCCGCGCCCCCACCACATCCTGGATGGGCTTCCTTCGCTCGCACTGTCATCTGGTGGCTTAGTGCTCTCTGGGCCTGGCAGGGACTTAAAGCCAAAGTTTTCTCTCGTGTCCCCTCAATGGAGGACTGCCAGATTTAGGAAAAAGAGTAATACAGGACACCCAGAAACATTTGAATTGCAGATAAACAGCAAATAATTTTTTACTACATCTCAAAGAGTGTTTGTCTGAACTTCAAATATTGCATGGGACTTATACTAAAATATTATTCATTGTTTATCTGACACAAATATAATTAGCTGCCCTACATTTTATCTTTAGGGGGTCCATCAGAGACTCCCCTGCTGGGCACCTCCCAATATCACTCTCTAAACCCAGACCAGGTCTCTCTGTGCACTGGGTACCCCCCTTACCCTCAGATTCTGCCCCAGCCATGAACTGACTGCCTCTTAGAGCTGGGGTCTCTTCAGCTATCAGAATACACTCTGGGCAAGAGGTTCTTTTTTTTTCTGAGGAAGATTGGCCCTGAGCTAACGTCTGTGCCAATCTTCCTCTATTTCG